>NW_026570544.1:0-50342 GCF_019649055.1 Paramacrobiotus metropolitanus | reverse complement strand
TTCTGAGACCGCGGTGACCTTTTCCGGATCCATTCGAATTCCATCTTCACTGAGTATGTGACCCAGGAATCCCATTTGTCTCATTCCAAATTCGCATTTCGTTGGCTTAATCGTGAATCCCGCTTCCACCAGACTCATTAAAACATTTCGCATTCTGCATGAAAATTTCCCAAGTTTTTCCGGCGAAGATCACGTCGTCGATACACCCGAAAACGCAACCCTTTCTTTTCGCTTTCGAAAGTACTTTATCCATACACAATTGAAATGTTGCTGGTCCGTTGCATACGCCAAATGGCATCCTTTTTAAATCGGTACATTCCATCTTGTGTACAAAGGTCGTCTTATTGATTGACGCTGGATCCATTGGGATCTGCCAAAACCCACTTTGTAAATCCATTTTTCCGTAATATTTGTTGCCTGCACACGCGTCAAGCAGTTCGTCTGGGTTCGTAACGGTAGTTATTCTTTCTCGTTATTGTTAAGCATGATGTAATTGACGCAAAATCTTGTTCCCATTGTTCCATCACCGTTTTTCTACCAGCACGACTGGGAAACTCCACTCGGCGTCTGACGGCTCAATTACATCTTGTGCCAACATTTCTTCGATATGCTTCGTTATAAACTCGCGGCCTGTCCAACCCGTTCTGGCCGGGTTACATTTTACTGGTTTCGCTTCTCCGTATCAATTACGGGTGACCCTTTCACATCTCCATACGGTTTCTTTGATGTGGGTAAGACTTTCCAGAATTCCCCAAAACGCGTTGTACACGTCGTTTTTCTGCTCTTGCAAGGTCAGATCCCCAATTTCAAGTTTTCGATTATCTTTAAGTTCAGCTTTCGTTGTCTCATCCACCTCAGGGTCTTCGAGTACGTTTTACCGTCCCTGCGTTGACCTTTACGTTCTCCATATGTTCACGGTCGACATAACTGAGAAGCTGATTTTCTTCACGATCCGGTATTTGCTACTGCGATTCGCAATGACGATTTCAAAGTATTTTCCCCTGTGGTCCGTCACTCCTGCCAACGGTTGCACTTCAGTTTCCACTTGTGGGACCGGTGTAAACATCAGCTTGTTTTGAGCCGGTGCATATTTTCCCATCTTGACCCACGTGTGCAGTTTGACGGTTTCAATTTGATTCGCTGATCGCTGTAAACTTTGATCACGTCCTTCGACATTCTAGCTTTTTTTCAATCTTTCTGACTTTAATATCCTTTTCTTTTCCTCATCTACTTCGTCATCTTCATCCAAGTCCATTAAATCCTCTTGCTCCGAAAGGTCACTTACACCTGAATCTTCCGAGGTTGTTGAGTTATCGCTTGAACTCGTCCACTCGAGTCGGAGTTACTGCTCGTATTCTGTGCAGTGGCTTGACCTTTGTTTGTTCATGGACGCTCATCAACCTTCATCTTCTGATGAAAGGTCACTTTCGTTTTCTCGCGACTCGCTAAGTTTTTTTCACTTTCGAATTTTGAGCAGGGTTTGTCCCCTTCTTTTGCCTTTCGCCCATTTCGTGCGGCTACTCAAGTGACTCCTCACCCGAATTCTCGTTGGTGACCTTTCTGATTGATCGGAGTTTGACCTTTCTTCGTCCGATTTTGACTTTTCCAGTTCATTTATTTCTTCGGGACTCGTTAATGGCTTTTCGGTCAACTCGACCGGCGGACATTTCTCACCGTTATCGAGTGACCTTTCCCCGTTTTTTGCCTCAGTTACTGGGTTTTGTTGTTCGTTCGATATCCTTTCAACTTCCTCTTTAAACCTTTTCCACATTTCACCTCTGTCCGTTAACATTTGCGCAATATCGAAAGCCGACTTTGAACTTTCTTCTGTTTCGTTCGATCCGCCTTCAGCTATCTCAACTGGTTCCTCATTCTCTGTTTCTTTTGGTGTCCCCTTATCGACTTCATCCTGTTGAACTGTTTCGTAACCTTTAGGTCGTTTAGGACCAACAAAGATGCAGTTTGCCATCAGTTCTTCGGTGACCCATTCATCATTTGGAATCGTTTCATACATGCACCATGTATCACCGCCTCGTTCGGGGTAGTCCACTCCATCTGGATCTGGTGCAAAGGTCACCTTTTTCTTTTGCACTACTCCCGGTAACCTTCTTTTCCGGGTAACCTGTAGTTCTCGCATCTCTTTTACGTCAAATTTGGGGATCTCTTCCTCGAATTTCTTCCAGTATTTCTCGAATGCTTTTTCGTTTCCCTCTTTTAACGCGTTGTAGTACACTTCAAGTGATTCGTAGACAGGTGTACCAAGTCCTGCCGGGAAGATGATCGTTCTCCCTTCACCTTTATACATGTGGTTCACACGGAAGTCCCAGAAAAGATCAACTCGCTTCTTCCCACATTTCTCCTTCCTCGGTCATTTCTTCTATCTCTCGTTCAAATCTCCTTTCTGTTGCTACCGGATCGAGAGGATCTTGGATTCCTTTCTCGACACGTTGCAACCAATGGTTTAGCCATCTGCCTCTTCCAATTATAAAACTTTCCACACATGACAACCACGTTCGATATCTATTCCAATGATACCGTTCGATGTGTGGTTTCCACATTTCGTTTGTCCGCATGATGCTTTTCACCTCCTTTTGGGCATGACCTTTAAGGTCTGCTAATGCGGCATTACATCTTGGCCATTCTGAAAGGTCATCTTGGGAGGCATTTTCACAACATTCCGCGCATTCCCACTGTGGTTGCACTCTGCACGGATCCTCAAAGTAACCGTGGTGACAACTCCCGGCTCGTTCTTCTGGAGTTAATGTCCTTTGACTCGCTTCAGGTTTAACCTGTTCCTGTACTGTGGTATCTTCCTCACATTCGATTGGGGTCACGCTTTTATCCTCAGAGGATATTTCAATGACCTCTGGTTCTTTTTCTGTTCGGTGACCTTTCAATTGTTCGAGTGCCTTATCGCGGATTTCGCTTGTAAACATCTGTTCCTCTTCAACTATTCGTTTCAAAACTCGTAACCTTTCACTCTTTTTATCCTTCCCCACTTTAGCCGTCTTTATTTCCAGTGCCTCTGGTACTGGGATAGGCTTTGCCCACTCCATGTCTGGCACAAGAGATTGTTTCGCTGCAACTGCCGCTTCTTTCTGTGTGGCAATTATCTCTTCAATCATTGGTGACCTTTCAATCGTTGGTGACCTTTGAGAGTCGCGTTCTGTTACTTCCTCTTTGGCTTTATCTGGTAGCCTTTCGTTTTGGGTAGCAGATCGTGGTTCGAAAAGGTTCGAATTACGCTCTCGTTCCAAGTTCTCAGTTGCTGGTGACCTTTCGTCTTCCTTTCCCAGTGCCTCTGGTACTGGGATAACTTACCCGACTTTTCCATTTTCATTTTTCGTTTCCAGTGCCTCTGGTACTGGGATAATTCTCTTCCTGCTGCACTTTTGTCATTCCTGGTGCCTCTGGTACTGGGATGACCTTTTCTCCCTTCTGTGTCAGCAAGGTCCGATTTAATGTCTTTTCGATCTCCTGCTGATTACTTGCAACTGCTCAAATGGTGACAATTCTTTTTGTACCATCTTTTCTTTTCGTTTCCCGGTGCCTCTGGTACTGGGATTAGCGTTTTATTAACCATTTGAACATTTCCCGTCTGTTTTACAAGTTCGGTGACCTTTCCGACTTGAACTTTGGCGACTGGTTTTGGGTCGTCTTCTTTCTCTTCTTCACCTTCGTTATCCATTAGTACGAATTTCTTTTCCAAGAAGTCAAATCCCAATAACACTTGTACGTCGTCACACTTCGGTCGGACGTAGAATGAATGTTCGCTAGTCTTTTTCCTTAAGGTCACTGGCGCTACACAGTAGTGCGTCACCAGGAATCCTGACGTTCCGCTAATTCCATTTATTTTCACCAATCTGTCAGGTGGCAATGGGAGCATGTGGAGTCCATTCTTCTCGCAAAACGGTTTGCTGATCAGCGACGTCTCAGCGCCGGTGTCCAACATTGCGTTGACCTTTATGTCTCCCACTTTTACTTCGTGTGTGTACGCTTCAATTCTCTTGGGCAGTTTTCCATTTTGAATCTTCAAAGTATGAATCTTACATTTCACAGGAATAGCGATACTGGTCCTGTCCATATCCTTTACTGAGTGCTATGACCTTTCAATATCTCGCTCAACTTATCAATCCTATGTGGAACGTTAGTCCGAACATCGTAATATTTTCGCGGCTTTTCTTTATTTGTTCGCTTCTCTGTAGCCATTTTAACACCGGTGATCTTTTCCACATTCTGCACTTGCTCATTTGCTTTTGTGCTGTGCACGTGACCTTTAGTCACTTCATTTATCGTTTGATGGATCAGTTCCTCTTTGCGATTTTCATTTCGTTTATCTCTCAACTTCTCAATGACTTCACTTGTTATTTGGTCCGCTCGCTTCAGTTCGTCTTCTTCGCTATCTTTCTTCTCATCTGGTGACCTTTCGTATGTAACCATGTCATATCCCTTTTCGGTCATCCATTGCATCACTTTTGCAGATACTTCATTGTTCGTTTTCGTCGGATCGATTTGTGAAGACATTCCGTCTGTTCGGGCTGGTGACTTGTCATTGGCATCCTTTTGCAGTGCCTCCGATAAGTCCCGTGACCTTTCAACTGCGCTACTCTGTTGCGTTTGCGCCATCTCGTTTGACCGTCCTTTTTGTTCATTCTGCGCTAAGTCCTGTGACCTTTCGTTGCGCTTCATGACAAATCCGCCGTTTGTCAGCTTTTGTATGGGGACTTTTTCTCCATAATTCGGCGGTTTATCCTGTGGTGGAGCATTACGTGAATGATTCCAGTCAGCGAATGTCTTCTTATATTCTTCTGGATTGAATACTGGGACTGGGTTCGATGACCTTTGCGCTGGTTTCCCGGTAACCAACTCTTCCAGTCGCTTTCTTTCACATTGCGTTCGCAACTGTTGCATGTCCCAGTAGTCCTCTTGTGACATTCTCGCTTTCTGCTTTGCTTTCGGCGTTACGGGTATCCACATCCCGTGATTGCCATTCGGTCTGTAGGCCACTTTTTGCCACTTTTCCTTCTGTTGCAGCGTTATTGCATCTACAAGTGAGTCATCGGAGTTCTGTTGTGCCAATTCGCCATTCTTTGCTGCGCTGTTCGCAGTGTCAAGTCTGTTTCTTGACCTTTTAACACGACGCTGTCGCCGTGACCTTTCGCATTCGCACTCGCTCCTTGACCTTTAACTTGGACTTTTCCAACAGAAGGTGACCTTTCATCTTTACTAATGACGGTGATATTCTGCTTAATCCATTCTTGCCTTATTCGCTTCTCTTCTTCGTCTTCTGAACCATTCCAAAACTTTGGCTTTGGTTCCCCGTAACAATCGCACCTTGGCTCATTCGCCTTATCGTTTTCTGCCAAAATTTTTCGGGATTTTGCGTGCCGTTCATTCTCCTCTTGCGCAGTATCGTTCTGCGGTGGTGATTTTTGGTCGTTCGACTTGCCATTTATCTGTTTCCGGAACCATTCGTGGTGCATTTCCACTTCTTCTGCGGTATCGGTTTGCGGTTTCTTTTGATTTAACAGCGCTTGTCGAATCTTGGCATTACGTAATGCACGACGTTCAGCTAACACTTTCTCGCTGCAATACGGTGACCTTTCATTTTGCTGCACTTTTGCAGTGTCGCGCTACCGTCACGACAATTCCACTCGCAGTACCATTCTGCGGTGACCTTTGGTCCCGTTGCACGTTTCCACTCGCAGTACCATTCTGCGGTGACCTTTGGTTCTGTGACGGTATCCCCATAACCGTTCCATTTTTGTGATGACGGCATCCATATAGCCGTTTCTCTTTGCTGTGGCGGCATCCATCTAGCCGTTTCTTGTGGTTGCGGCATCCATATAGCCGGTCCATTTTGCTTTTTCGCTGACGGCATCCATATAGCCGTTGCAGTGGTCACGTTCACTGCAGTACCATTCTGCAGTGGTGACCTTTCCGTTCCCTTTTTATCCGGTGGTTTAGGGTCGGGTCGATCAGTAGGCTCACCGGTGCCTACTGATCTTGCCCGTTTCCCTGAACCGGCGCCCCGCCTTGTTGCGCGCCTTGCACATTTCCCTGCTGTTGTTCATTCACCGGGCCGCCTCCGTTTGGCTGGCCACTACCCTGTTGGTAGTTTCCGCCTCCATTTCCACCGCCTCTGTAATTTCCGCGGCCATAGCCTCTGTTCCTTCCTCTGAAGCCGCCGCGGCCGAAGCCACCACGGCCGTAGCCGCCATTCTGGCCACCACCATTTCCGTTTCCATAGTTACCATTACCTTGCTGATTCTGAAAGTTCGCTTTCGCCTGGTACCATTGCGTGATCAGGTCATATCCATTTGCGACCGCTTGGCGCCAACCACCGAGCCCGCGCAGTCGTTGCCACTCGTTAAAGGCGAACAGGTTCGGGTTCTGGTCCGGTGGTGTGTTGGCGAACTTGCATCCTTGTGTTTGGTGATTACCGTACATGCAGTGTTGGCACATCTGCACTCCGTTTGCTACCCATCCGTCAATTAACTGAAACTTGAATTCTGTTCGTGACCCTTGTGGCTGTTGGTTCCCTCTGAAGTTTCCTTGACCTTGACCTTGGTTCTGCTGGAAGTTTCCTTGACCTCCGTTCCAGTTACCATTTCCGTAGCCATTTCCGCCGAAGTTTCCGTTTGCCATACCCTGTTGTGGTACTCCCATGTTCAAAGGAGCCACGTTCTGTGGTGCCAGTGGGGCCACGTTCTGAGGTATTGGTCTCACTTGAGCCGCCGCCTGTATCGCAGCTACCATTGCATACGTAAGTGGCTGTCCCGTCTGACTGTCGATGAAGGTCACTTCTTTGGTGACCTCTTGCACCGGCGCCTCCCTGCGGTATTCAACCGGCTGCTGGACTGGCGCAGCTGCCATTCTCTGTTGCGGCACATTTTCGACTTGTCCAGACCGGATTGTCACGTAATCCTGGTTACGTTGACCTTTTGGCGCCTTGTACTTTTCCTCTCCCGTTGCCCAATGTCGGAAGAAGTCCTTCACGTCGGTTGGCGTTCTGCACTTTTGTGTACGCAGGGCTTTGTAGAGTTCATTGTCCACTCTACATCCTTCGATTAAGAAGCCCACGGCCTGTTTTTCAGTAATGATTCTCTTTGCCTTAAACCGCATCATCGCTTGATAGTATTGGTCAAGCGATTCTTTTCCGAGTTCAAATTTCCTTGCATAGGCCTCACGTAAGCCTAAGACTTCTTCGTCTCGGTCACCGTATTCATCTTTAAACTTCTCCATCCACTCCGTTACTGAATATTCGATTCCGTCTTCTGATGCAATATCTTTTTCTCCTTCAAACCAGGTTTTAGCGGGACCTTTCACCGCGCTGGCTATCTCAATCATGATTTGATCGTCGGTGAGCTGGTAGGTTCTCTGCGTTTCTTTTACCAGTCTTGTCCAACCATTCACGGTGTCGCGACTGCCGTCAAAGGTCACGAGTGTGTTTTTCCGAGCCATCGAGTTGAGTGCTTTTGTCAATTGCACCGCTGTATTTTCTGCTCTCTGGTCATCGTCTTCTTCGCTACTTGCATCATCACTTTGATTTCGTTTCGTTTTTCCATAACGGGATTTCCTTGGACGCTCCTGCCGGCTGGAGGGTCTGTCCCGTCGCCCTTCATCGATGAACACGTTTGTTTCAAAATGCGAGGGAAATTGTGAGGGGTCACCTCGACTCATATGCGGGTTACTTTCCGAAGGTGGCTCTTTGTCTTCTTTGCCCTTTTCTCCTTCTCTTTCATTTTTAACACTTCCCTTACCGGTGCCGGTTCGTAGCGGCATTTCGAAGTGGAAACTTTTGCCCGTGCCCGTTTCGTGCGCCTTGCTGTAACTGGGCGGGGGCGACTCCACTGTTGAAGTCCTGACTCCATATTGCAGCAGTTGTTCGTCTTTGTGTTTATTCGACATGTTGAGCGCCTTATTCTCGTCTTCGAGGCGACGGACTTTCAACTGGAATTCCTCTTTTTCCGTTTTCAAATTCTGATTCTCCTCGTTGACCTTTAGCATGTGCTGATGGAGTTGGAAGGTCTTCTCCTGGATGACTTTTTCAGTATCATTCTCCATCCTCTTAATGTGTTCCGCCAACTGGGTCACATCCCTTTCCAACGTCGTGTATTCCTCAGCTGCCGTTTTCAGCTGGTTTTTTGTACGGGTGACCTCATCTTCCCTCGTCATTGCCGTTTGGGTCGTATCGATCAGCTCCGTGTTAAGTCTGATGATCTCCTTTGTTTTCTGATGTACCGTTTGTTGCCATTCTTTATCTTTCAGTTCAAGGACCGTGACCTTTTCATCCAAGAGGTGTGCCTCATGTTCCCACCTCGCGCCTCGTTCTGCAATTGTCTTGGCGGCTTCCTTCAACTCTTTAATCTCATCGGTGACCTTTCTGTTGTCCTCCTTCAACACCTTATTCTCTTGCATCATCTGTCTTATTTCGTTATTCAACCGTACACCTTCGGTGGCTGTTTGATCTCGCAAGTCCTTTGCCACCTTAGCGGCTTCATCAGCCCTTCTCTGGTGATCGTATGACTCCTTCTGGAGGGTCTCGATATTCTCGTCGCGGAGCTTCAGGTCATTCCTGAGCTTGAAGACTTCAGTAGTGTTTGTCAACAACCGCTGAGTAGCATCGGCGAGTTTGGTTGCGTATTCATCTCTTTTCGTTTCGGCTTCAGTGACCTTTAGTTTCAGTGAGTCACATTCGTCCTTCAGTTCCGCAAAGTGTCGTGACCTTTCCGCTGTTTCTTCGGACATACTTTCGTTAAGGTCACTGACTGCAAGATGACCTTCCATTTCTCTGTCATCCACCATCTTCAAGTATTCTTCCGCGAGTTCTCTTTGACGTTCGTATTTGATTTTCCATTCGTCCGCCGCTCTTTCTAAGTCTACCTGTTGTTGTTCCAATACGTATATTCGGGCTTCCAGCGACGACAGTTTTTCCCGGTTTTCTCTCGTTCGTTTCGTTGCCTGACTTTCCTTGGCCTCGAGTTCGTCTTCCAACTCTCTCACACGAGTCCTCAAAGTCGTTGTGGGACTGTTCGGTGATGGCGATCTAACATTGATGACCTTTCCCATTTGTGTCCGCTCAATAAGGTGCTCGGGTATGTCCTTGAATGGTGTCATCCCTTCAACACGGTCAGCCTCCTTCATCGCAGTCTGGAAGGACATATTCATCGTCGCTTCATCATCCGTGAAGTATGATTCATTCGATTCATCTGAGACCATTGGAGTTGCCCAAAGGTCATCGCCTGCGGTTTTATCGATCAGTGAAAGGTCATCCAGTCCCAGTTCAACGAGTTCTTCTTCGGTGACCTTTGTCTTTTCCATTTGAGCCAGGTTCACGTTTTTATCCTTCTCATTCATTCCACTGATGGTAGCATCCGACTGTGATGCTCCAACTGGTTCCGCTCCTCTTGCTGTGGGTTTATCCTCCCCGGTGACCTTTGTCTGGTTCATCGGATGACTTCCCGCCGCAGATGCGGGAGTATCCTTTCCGTCACCGCTGGAGCTCTCCTCATTCTGTGTAGCTCCAAGCGCCACTTGGTATGTGCTATCACTGCCTTTGCTGTCTTTTCTTGCAAAGGTCACAGCCGCTCGGGTCTGTCTATCATGTCCGACTGGACGCGCGAGCGACTTGTATTCCTTCTTATATGGATCAACTGCGCTTTGTTGTGATCCTCGGGAGCTCCTGCTTCCCTGACTGCTGATAGATGTCGGTTCTTCTTGTTCTTTGTCCATGTTGATCGGATAACTTGGACGCTCCTGTCAATTGTTCTCACACACACGTTATTGTATGGTTTATTCAATTTCCCTAAAGGTCACTTTGTACCTCCGAAATTTTTCTAAGTCCTTATTAAAGGTCACTTTTCGACTGAAAAATTTCGACCAAGTCCCGTTTAAAGGTCACTTTTTCGGTAAAAAGTTCGAGAGGTTTGCCCTAAAAGGTCACTTTCGGACAAAACTTCGAGACACGTTAGCAATGAAATCCTACAGCTGCTGATATCGCTGTATCACTATTCACTTCAATTTCGCTTTGATAAAGGTCACCTTTCGTCAGTTTCAGATCACAAGGGTCACTTAAATAAGTCACTTAGGACAATTCTAACTTTTTAGTAAAGGTCACTTTTCAGGTCAAAAGTCCTGTTCTGGTCTCAAAGGTCACTTTCTGACTCAATTCAACTCAGAAGGTCACTTTCCAACTCAGTTTCAAGTTAAAGGTCAGTTTCCAGCTCAATTTAATCAAAGGTCACTTTTCCTTTGTCTCAACTCAAAAGGTCACTTCTCAACTCAATTCAAGTTAAAAGGTCACTTTCCGCTCAATTATCTCATCTCAAATCAAATTTCCCATTACGACTCGAGTTCAACGGAAAATCCCCATTCGGGTTGTTTACTTCATTCCTATTGGTCAGCTAGCGCAAATCATTCAGTTCAAATTTCAACCAATCACAGCTCAGATAACTGACCAATCACGTTGCTCCTCTAAAAATTTATATCTGCCTGACGTCACGGTCAACGGCCAGACATGCGCGCCGTGTGCAAAACTCCGCCTATTTTTACGCTCAGCTCAGAACGGACCAATAAAAATTGCCAATTTTACTAACTAGCCAATCTCGTAATTATTAACGGTTTTCTACCTGTTAACCGTCCGTCCGTTCCGCGTTCCGCGGGGAGATGATCCAAATGATCCAGATTCTTCTTCCACTATCCGTTCCCGCGCTGCCGCCGGTTTTACCGTAACGGTGGTGCCGCACGCTTTTGATAGGTTACTGTGCCGGCTGACTGCCGTAGCAACAGTGGTGGCGCTCTACTCCAGTTTGGAGGAGTCTGATCGGTCTTTTCCCGTGCGCCCCTTTCGGCGCTTCGCCTCTTGTGGCCCACGGCTTAGGCTTCGCTGAAGCCTTGCCGAGTATCAGTGACACCAGTGTAGGTCTTCGCTGAAGACTCTACACCGAGGAACACTGACGACTGAACTCTTGTACTCTTGCACAGCTAGGGAAACAGCACGGTTCTTCGCTGAAGATACCGTACCGAAAACCGAAGCTGGAAATCCACGTTAGATGGGGAACTTGCACCGCTTGTGGTGTGCACTTTGCTGTGATACAGACCTGCGCCTTGCTGGTCGCGGATAACACGTCAAATAACAGATAACAGGCCAATTTTGCCTGGCACAAATCAAATCAAATCAGAGAACCGCTGTCGGCTCTGCTACCATCTAATGGTAGATCCAGAAGGGATCCACAGACGGAGACAGAAACGGAATCTATCCCGTGGAGTGAGCGACACGATATGGGTCGCGAGCTATGCGGAAACACAAAACGTCGCACCGTAATCGCTGACTTTTTAATAATATTGAAAATTCCGACAATCGAAAATCAATAATGATCGGCGCAGCTCGATCGTAAAGCGTGGAGCCCATTCAACAGCGTGCAACGCTGTGCAGCACGTGCTATGCCGCGCCCACTAACAAAACACAAGCCAATCAGAAGCGAGACACAACACAGGCCATAATCCAAAGGCGTAGCGCCTAGCGCCACTGACGTGAACGCTAGTGATCCCGGTCTCACAATCCGGATACGCAAGAGTCGCAACCCATCGTTGATAAATAGTGTGAACTGCGTCATAAACTGCCGGAGTGACTTCCGGACTGTTATCATCAGCGGTAATCAGGAAGCGCTCAATTATCTGGTTACTTGTCTCCTTTGAGCGAAAGGCCAGACGAGGAATTTTAATCCGAAATTTTGGCCCCTTACCTCGGCCCACCTCCTCCGGAATGTAATATAAATTGCATATGTCGTCCATCGTGCTGGAAATGTCGTAGATCGTATAATCGCTGATTACCAGCTGCTGAGAAACGGTAAGCAGCCGATTCAAATCATCCTCAAGGCCAATCGTATCGTAGTTGTTATCTCTCGTGTGCTCGCAGATGGTCATGCCTGTTAATGTACGACCACCCCGAATGTGGATCATACGAAGTGAAACTTTTCTAACCACCATCAGTTCGGCCAGAACTTTAGAAATCCAGCCGAATCTGGTGTTGGGAGTAAAATCGATGAAGCTAATGCTCTTTGTATGCGCGGTTACGGCTCGATCTAAATACCAGGCGAACTGGTAGATTCGTCCGTATGCTTGATAATATCGACATGATAAGGCCATATAGCTGCTGATGATAATGTGATGAGTAGCTGTGGTCGTAGATAATATCTGCATCCATAAATGACAGACCCTTTAAAAAGAAGACGGTTTGCACATTGCGGTACATTTCAACACGATGCCAACCAAAAATATTATTTCCGATGTTTATTATTTACTGCTGTTTTATATCATATTCCGGCATTGTTTTATAATGGAAGTCTGTTGTCCTGTACACGGAGCAGGTGCTCACTCTAGTGTACAGACAACACAAATCAAGCAACGAAGCGAAATAAAACATTGAGAATGTAGCTGCGTAGCAGAAACAACAACATCAGCCCAACGTAGTCGGCAGCAATAACATTACGGAACGTGAAGGTCGAAAGTTGACGCTTTTGTGGAAAAAAAGGAAGGAGATGATCGCGCTGGGGTCGGTGCATAAAAAACTCAACTAT
Organism: Paramacrobiotus metropolitanus; assembly: GCF_019649055.1. NCBI lineage: Eukaryota > Metazoa > Tardigrada > Eutardigrada > Parachela > Macrobiotidae > Paramacrobiotus > Paramacrobiotus metropolitanus. Next base: position 37,761 of record NW_026570544.1, on the reverse strand, counting down.
CGAACCCAACTAGTTATGGACTAAAACTAAATTGATAACTTCCTGCACGAAGAACGTGCGTAACGTCGCTATTCTTAATGCAATTTTTGTGCGATAATTTATAATTCGCATTCACCTTTTGGCCCTGGCCTGGGAGTGCACATCCAGAAAGAGCAGCGTTTCAGATAACACAGGATGGGCCAAATGAGCGATTCTCATGTCTGCAATTTGACAGACTCATATCACTGTAATGCAACGAAAAGAAAACCTAATATATACCGGACACTTGATCTAAAAATCCTCTCTTCATGCACAGCGCCTTTTATAGGAAGCATGGCCCTCCATAGCAATCGCTCGGGTGCAGGATGGTCTTCGGACCACAGCAACAGCTTCTCAAACGCGTTGATCAAGTCATCTGCCTCCCAACTAGACGAACCGTCGTAACAGCTTCCGCTGTACATTTCGTGCTGAGCACAGATAAACTCAAGCGTATTCGCACGGAGCCTCACAAAATAACGTTCTGTAATCTCGTCTCTGTATATTGTGTTCTCAATCCGACCATTTGCAGCCGAATTAATAAGCAGTCTTACGGCTTTTAGGTCCAAGCGTTCCAGGCGACTGGCATTCTTTATGGGGATGACGTATTTTCGATAATACAATACTTTACCATTAGACTGGAAAAGTGATGAATAATTAAATGCCGAATTCTCGACAACCTGCCAGAAATGGACAGCCATGTCCGCCTGCGCAGCCTCCGCGTCCAGTGCAACGTAAACCATTCCCAAGTGTACAGTCGGTACAATTATCCGGGCGGGTTGAAAAATATGCGGTCCATTCATGTCACGGCGTAGCGCCACCTGGACGGCAACGCTGCCTTCTTTTTTAATTTTATTATCGATGTTTTGCTGCTGCGTGTAACCATCCAGATGCCGGTGAGTCCAAATGTGCCGCGAATGTATCCAGTCAGCGGGTGCGTCGGTGGAATCGAAATCAATGAGCATCTCGTCTCCCTCGATGTCCTGAACATATCCCAACCACCACTCGCCGGTGTCGCGCTTAACCATTACCATAGTACCATTGTTGAACTCCCAAGGCCCGCTTTTCGGTCTTCGGAATGGATACGCATACGTATCCATTGCAAATGGTCGCGAAGGGAAGACTGAATATAATAATGGGAAACGTTTAGATTTCCAAAAGCGACAAAACGGGCAGTTCCAACGGCTCAGCAGCAAACGAGCCCGTAAAAAAATCAGATTCACAAATAGCTATTATGAACGAGTATCTAAAGACGCCGACGTCTGGATGTTTCGATATACTCTTGGCCACTTTATGTACTGTTGCATGTAAATGCTGTTGCTCCAATGACCTTCAGTGAAGGTCCTTCACTAATGCAGCAGCATATAAAATTAAGATAAATTTTACTCTACGCAGATATGATTGCAAGTTTGTGCGCATGCTGGTGATCTGGTTGCGCATGCTACGCATGCTGTTGGTTTTATTCTTGCACTGAAAGTTTCATACGTTCCTTCCTGTTCGTTTATCAGTGCTCAGTAAGGCACAAAGCAGCTGACAGTCTGCAGGAGATACGCATCAGACTAGCAAAAAGATTGCTATAGGCACTTTGAGTAAAACAGGTCAAAAGGTCAAATAATCTTACATTATCAGCAGCGCAGCACATCGCGCCGTGGATCCTACTACTACACATTAGGTCACTTGGTTAAGGGCCTTACGGCCGGGAATAATTATTGAATATTATTCTTCTGTTATCTTGCCGGCAACCGCTGTTTATTCGCAAAAAGACGTTAATAATTTTCTAAACTTTTGAAGGTGGCGGCAATACTCCACATTGCCAGCTTGGTAAATGAATAGAAATCCAGAGTGCGCAGATCAACAGCCTCCCACGCTGCTCCGCCATCATCTGCGCGAAATCCATTGTAACTGTAAAAATTAACAAACTCAGTGTTCATCATTTCGTGCAGATTTCGCTTCAGAATTTCGTCGATTATATTTGCGGCTGTTGCAGACGGGGTACACGTATTTTTGTAATAGTACTTATACTTACAATTTTAAACAAGCGCGGATGGCATCCCATTCGTCGGGATATGTTAAAGTCACAATCCATCGTTGATAAATAGTCTGGACCTGGTCGTAGACTGCCGCCGTGACAGCAGGACAGTTATCCTCAGCAGCAAATAAGAAACGCAGTAGTATCTGCTCGTCGGTCTCGGTTGAGCGGAAGGCCAGGCGGGGAATAACAACCTGAAATTCCAAGGTGCCGGCAGAACGCAACCTTTCCGTATGGCCGTGCGAATTACATATGTCGCGCATCTTTGTGGACATATCAGTAAGCGTATAATCGCTTACGACCAGCTTCCGGCAAACGGTGAGAAGTCGACCCAGATTATCGTCTAGGCCAACTTTTCCGTAGCCCGGATTCCCGTTTTCGGCCTCGTGCTCGGTGATGATCATGCCATCCTCCGAGGAATTACCCCGGATATGAATTACACGTAGCTGAATTTTTTCGCACGGTCAGCAACTCCTTTAGAATTTCTGTTATCAATTGGAATTTGGTATTACGGGTGAAATCGGTGAGACTGATGCTCTGAGTCTGCGCGGTCACAACTCGGTCCAGGCACCAAGCGAACTGATAATACCGCCGACAGGATACGGCCATGTAGCTGTTGATGACAATGTGATGGCTTGCTTGTGCTGTTGAAAGCAGCTGCCACCATAAATGGCAAACCCTTGAAGAAGAAGGAGATATTGGTATCGCATTTTGATCGCGAATTCAGTCATCGGCACGAAAATATACGGCATAATTAATTTTCATCAGAGCAGGTACCAACCGTAACAACTAATTTATTACTATAAACCTAAAAATTTAACCTCAGAACTTGGCCAACGAGTCAGCGACTAAGGAGCACAGTAAATTATCGTACTCGTATAGAAAATATGCGTAAATTACTTCGCAGTAGCCAGTAAGGTACTTTGACCAAAAGTTTTCCTGTACCCTCAAAAAGTACCTTTTGGCCACGAATTGAGCATGCATATCCAGAAAGAGAAGCGACCGAGCTAGCACAGGAAGTGCGATATCACTGATGTTTGCATCTGCAAGTACCCATCGTTGGAAAAAATTTGAACTGTGCCATAACACCAAGGGAAAATAAGATAATTAATGCCTATGCGCATTACCTAGCGGTTTGTCGTGCACGACATCTCTTTTAGGCAGCACAGCTCTCCATAACAGTCCCTCTGGCGCAAAATATTTGCGGAACCACTGCAAACATCTCTCAAGCGTTTCCATTAAACCAATTACATCCCAGTCCACCGAATTGCCATAAGAGTCTATGTCATTTTGATCAAACGCTTTCATCAAGCCAGCTGTATCCCAATCACCTGGATCGCCATGAGAGCTTTCGTCGTCGTAAGTACAGGCAACTATAAGCATCAGCGTATTTGCCCTGGCGCTCACGAAATAGTGTCTGAAAGCAGCGATATTGTAAAAGTATATTTCACTCTCCCTATCCTGCGGAAATGCAACCGTATTGCCCGTATCAATGAGGATTCTCACGGCATTTAGATCCCAGAAGCTTCTGAGACTGACTGCGCTGGCATTAACTAACGGTATTACGCATTTCCTATAGTACAGTCCGCCAGGATTTGGCTCGAACAGTGATGGATGATCAAACGCCGAGCTTTCAGCAACTTGCCACAAGTGGACTATGTATCATGCACTGAGAGGCAGCTGCATCGTCCAAGCGAACGTACACCATTCCCAAACGGACTGTCGGTGCAATAATCCACGCCGGTCGAAATATATATGGCCCGTTCTCTTCACTGCGTAGCGCCACCTGGACTGCAACATTGCCTTTTTCTTTGATAACTTTATCCGCTGCATATGCCTCCGTATAATTCACGAAACCCCAAAAGCCCCAAATGTGGCGTGAATGGATCCAGCCAGCCGGCACGATGGTGGAATCGAAATCAATCAACATTGTGTCTTCATCAACATCCTGAATGAATCCCAACCACCATTCGCCGGTGTCGCGCTTAACCATTACCATAGTACCATTGTTGAACTCCCAAAGCCCGCTTTTCGGTCTTCGGAATGGATACATTTGCGTGCTCATTGCGAATGGCCGCGAGCACGATAACTGCGAAACATGAAAGGGAAGGAAAAGTATCCAGCCTGAAAAAATCGAATGGAGTTACAGTTTTCAAGGTTCAGGTCAAGATCACCGAACGCATCCGCAAAATGAGGAAAACCTGTATGTCATGCGTGCAGTGCAAAAAGTACAGGCAAACAGGTGGCCACAGGCCACAGCCACTGGCAGATACCCACAGGCCATTGTGGCATCTGCAATGACCTGTGGAGGTTACGGCTACCATGGCTTCTTTCGTGCGTAAATGAAAATGTATCCAGGTTAGCGAGATGCAGACCGGCGAGGCAGGTTAATGAGCCGGCCTCCTTCCAGTAACGAATCACACCATCGAAAATTATTTTCATAGATAATTGTTAAGGAATTACATCTAAGAAATCCAAATACAGCAGACCCTTCGTTAAAGTGATCGATGCATAATTTAGCAAATGTGGCAGGTATTTCTCAAAGGAGCTGCTAAAATGTTATTCGTAATGTACCATGAGAAACCAGCAGCAATCATTATTGTATCTCAGTAATCGACAGTTACCAGTTAAAACTGTATTATCCATTTCATCGGGAGTTGCATGTAAAAACAAAAACAGACTATAATTTCAGGTTAACCCATGGAATTATATTATAAGTGAATAAATGTTTCGTCAGGTTAGGATTACTGCCAGCGGTTATCCGGGGAAGGGGAGGCTTCCGTTGAACTGGACGGAAGTGGAGTGGACGTACCACAGTTGCTGGGTGGTGTCGGAGCACGCTCAGCATTCCAACTGGCCGCCGGCGTGCTCTGGCCAGGGCACGTGCAGCGTCAGAGTCGAGGCGCAGTGCGGGCGGCCGTCAGTCCCGGTTATTTCGGAGGCGTTAGTGTGGATCATCAGCGTATGCCGGTGAGTGTCGATGCAGGACGTCTGCTGCAGGTAGTGACCGGATGGCCAGCTCAGAAATACGCCGTCATAGCGCCAGATAAAGTGTTGCTGCGGGTCAGGACCGCAGGGGAAATCCAGCTGACAAGTGACAGAAACTGGCATGTACCGCGGAACAATGACACGCGGCATGCGCTGCGCAAACACCTCGTGGTATCTAGTTGTAGGCTTAGGAAACACCCAGGTTTCCCCCAGTAGGCACCACGCTTCCGTCCCGTCCTGCTGACATCGCTGCAGGCATTCGAATTTGCCCCACGCCGCGAGGGTGACATTGTGCAGGATCAGAGTGCTGCCGCCGGTGCGGCTGTACTGAAGGTTACCCCGGGTTGCTGGGCGGCTGACAGGTGAGTGTTGTGTTTCCACGCGACATTATTTGGCGGCGTTAGGCCAGCCACACAAACCAGACTAATCGTCTCGTCCAGGCTAGGGCGGCGCACATGCACTTTAGGGTCCGGAGGGAGCCGAGAGAGCTCTGGCAGCCTAACTGGATTTTTCTCCGTGGAAGCATGCATCAGTACCGTATTCACGATCAGGCGCCAAGCTGCAGCCATAACATAAATTGCAAAAAGTAATTTAATGTTTGGAATTCATAATCAAAAATAAATAATAATAACAAAAAATTATCAAAATAAGTGATCAAAAGAAATAAATAAAAAACATGTTAAAATCAACACAGTCGCTCAAGTGATATTAAATTTTTGTTTTAACAATGAATACAGCTCGACAAAAAGCGTTTTTTTAACATAAGCATGTTCGAGATGGGCGATGACTTCATCCAGCTTCAGCTCCGCGGGATCCTGAGGAAGACACATGGCAAACAACATCTCATGTGCTTCCACTCCTAGTGAGTCCAATAGCAGCCGCTTTTGATCGTCCTCCGTGGTGAGTTCCTGTATCTTAACATAATTGTTATAACGGGAGCGCCATGCTTTCCACACCATGGAGCCTGGCTCGAACTTGAGCAGCGTCGGGGATTCCTTTGCTTTTGCCATAGTAGACGGGCCGGACGTGGTCAACACGTTCGTGGTATAATCAATACCAATATCGTCCAGAGACATTCGTTGAATACCACAAAATGGCCTTCACGCCAAGTTTGTCATGACTTTACTTAGTTCTCTGACGTCTTCTTATTAATTATGTAATATGACAACATCATATCATCGTGTAATATAAAGTCATAAGTGCAACATATCGTTGCTATGCTACAGACACACTGACAATAAGTGATCAAAAGAAATAAAAAAAAACATGTTAAAATCAACACAGTCGCTCAAGTGATATTAAATTTTTGTTTTAACAATGAATACAGCTCGACAAAATCTTGTCCATGCCTAATTGGGATATGGGCATCGGACTGGAATCATGCAGAGTTTTATGATTCTATCCGATCCGAATTTCAGATCGTACGGCGGTAGCGTGACCGCCGCACTAGAGCCTCAGCTACGTCAGTGATCTGCCGTTGGAAAGGCTTACTTACGGCCAGTCAGTTTATTAAAAATAAAGTTTGACCGTTTGAAATAAAAGTTTGAAAAACTTCAATACGAGTACATGTATAGAAGATATACGGCTCAGTTCGCTCTTAACTGCCCCTGAAAGGGAACAGGCATGTTTTCACCTTGCAATGGTACTCCCACGGAAGAGTATGGTTTCGTTTGCAGTTTTTCAGCTGATGCAGTTTGATAAAATTTTCTAGTTTTGTACATATAATCAGCCGACCCTGGCGATCATATGACCGGCTGCATCGTTAGAAGACGTTAGAAGACTGCATCGTTAGGCATCCAGAAACAGCAATAAGCTAACGAAGGTGGCAGCATGTTTCTGATTACTTTCGCAACTGTGATAGCTCTTTCCAGAACGAGCAGAGATTTTTTATGGGATTGGCATATGTCAAAAAAACACAAAAGCAACGAGGAAAAGGGAGCAAATAGCGCCTTTATTGAGTATCAATAAAGCAACCACAAAAACCAACAGAAAACCAATGCGGAAAACCGAAGGAAAATGTAGCTGCCAGTGCCAGCTAGCTCATGGAAATCAACGTAATGACCGGCATGCTGCAGCTGCGTATCAGCTGAGGCCGCAAAGCATGGGATCGCTCGTAGCGCTGGGCTACGCCCCCACGAGTGCACAGCAACGCTGATTGGTCAGCGTAGACAAAGTATATGCTTTAGCAATCAGCGTAATAGCGCGGCACGAGTGGCGTGGCCATCTGCGTGCGGGCGACAGAGCAAGCCACAAGACGTGTCTACCGTCTTAAGTGAGCGGTCTCTGACACATAGTTGATCGAGAAAAGGTTGCCACTTGAAATCGGTAAATTTATGTTTTGTCTATGCAGCGCTACTTTGAATTCGTTTTCCTGGTCACCTTGAGATCGCCACCGGCATCTGTGGACGCGCTCCATGGCACTCCGCGCGTTACATTTATTGTTAAATCGTATGTCTATAACTTATTCCTTGATTAATCATATGCATTATCAATTGCCTATTTCCTGCTCCCAACAAGGATATAGGCTTGCTTTACCTTTGCAAACTTGCGGAAGGGTTTTCTTCTACTCTGCTGAGTAGTCTTCGATATAAATGCAGTACTTGCTTTTTAACAGCATTCTTTACGGCTGCGGGCAGCACTGATAGCTGAGTAAATGTAACAGCTCAGCAAGCTGCTAGCAACGACAGATGTGTTTTTTTATGCTGTTTCTTGGCTTTGGACTAAACAACAAAAGGCAACATTTCCTATAACCCGCCAATATATAAACCGCGTTGGATAATCGCCTGCCTTGCGTTCCTGTATACTTTGATAAAACAAATTACAGTAGTATTAACTTTCCTATTTATTTCGAACACAAAATTAGTATATACTTTCATACTTATTTTGATGACAAAAATTATTTCCTATTAACTTTGATCCCAAAAGTTAGGAGAAATATTGCTAAGTGATGGTTGGCCTAAATCCGTGATCACTGTTTTTAGAAGGCGGCTTATTGGCATTTGAACTGGACGGACCTGGATCCGTCTCTAAGAAAAGCTGCCGCACCTAAGGAATTCCGTTACGCTTTCCTGCTAGTGCAACCCGAAAGGTGACTTAAAAAGTCCGTCGGCGTTCATTTGAAATGCGGGACGGGACGCTGGATCGCTGGCCTCGCTGGACTTTGAATTCCTGTGAATGCGTGTCTCAAGCGTAAGTGTTTTTGTTCATCGTTGTAACAGCGCGCCGGTGACCTTTGCGGTCACACAATTATTGCGGTAATCCTACAATACCACTAGTAGATTGGCTGCTGTCTTCCGGTCGCATCTGTATGGAACTGGGCTCCTCCAAAGTGATTCAACGGTTCGTCGCTCATCTTCCTGTCAATTAATTTGACAAGTATTTTTCCAAGAACGATTAGATTCTGGCGTTGGTGAAAGCACTATGAGTAGCTTATTGACAATCCGCGTCAGTCCAGGAGATAATGCGGCCTTGTGGTCACCCAGAAGTCGGGTGCCACTGAGCGCGTCGTGTAACGTAAGGGTACTACTGTTCACACAGGTTTGCGAGTAATTCGAACTTCCAAGGGTCATCATATCAGCCAACTGCATACGGTATGTGAGTATCGCTGTTGTGGTACAAATAAACAGTTCTGAATTTTCCAAACGTTTACTTTACATTCTGTAATGCTTCGCAACTTCCATCTCGGATTACTGTACACCTCTTATATGAAGCCTTTCCTGCAGTTTTGAGCTCCTTCTGTTACATCTTACGAGGTGCTACGCAGCATTTATTTTTTTCGTTCTGAATTCGTTGCCTTATGCTGTAGGTACCAGGTAGTACTAATTTCGTAGTAGGTGCGGTGCGATGCTGTAGGCTTGATTTGCTGCAGTGCTTTCCGTTCGCATTTCTTCACTAATGAATGTTTTAACTATGCGAGGTACAGATAACTTGGTGTATAGAATTATTTCGGAAATTCTTCGCAGACTGATGAGCAGACGGTTGAAAGGGACCCGTACCTTTGGAAGATTAGCGTCGTTGTCCCGCCGTCACACATAGAAGTCCCTGTGAGGTAAATGTCAGAAACACCAATGCGAGTGTTAATTGCTTGAAAAGTGACATTTATTAAACAACTTCGTAAAAACCGAAAAACCCGTGATCACGGTAGAGTGGGCGGCGTAACGAGCCCTACTCAGTTATGAGAAGTGATGGGCATCTGCAGTTTTTGTCCAGTGTGTTCCATTGATGGCCCCTTCCGTGTACACGGACTTACGCCAGGACCGGTAATTGACCGGCGGTGTATTTTCTTATTTTTATTAGTATGTACGTTTTATTATACAGTTCGTTTAGTTTTATTTTCTACTTACCAAACATGCAAGATCAGACCACTTTAAAACCACTGAGAAAGTTTAGAGGATATTGATCTGTTTTTCTGTGTAAACGGTTCATTTGTGGCTATCACATGCCATGAACAGAGAAAACTGCTATGCCATGAAAAACTACTTGTCCACTATACAAAATGCCGCCATAAAGGCTTTTGACGCCTTTACAACACAACGCCTGTAAAACACAGCAACTGTCCATTAATTTTTGAATGTGGCAACAATACTCCACATTGCTAGCTTGGTAAACGAACGTAGATCCGGACTTCGCAAATCAACAGACTTCCATGCTTCTCCACCATCCTCGGATCGAAATCCATTATAACTACAAAAACGCAACGAAACCAATCTTCAGCACAATTCATGATTTTTTTAACATACTCGTATTACGTTGTACCGCAATGAGGTTGCAGCAAATAGTTTACGCGCAGTAACTTACATTTTCAAACAATCGCGAATACCTTCCCATTCGTCAGGATACGTTAAAGTCACCATCCATCGTTGATAAATAGCCTGGACTTCGTCATACACAGCTGTAGTGACATCAGGACAGTGATCATCAACGGCAACTAGGAAGCGCGTCAGTATCTGCTCATCGGTCTCGGTCGAGCGGAAGGCCAGACGAGGAATTACAATCTGGATTTCCGACCTGCCACCACGCCCCGCCTTTTGCGGAAGACCATAATATAAATCACGTATACAGCTCATAAGCATGGAAACGAAAGTCAGCGTGTAATCGCTGATAACCAGCTGCCGACAAACCGTGCGAAGTCGACACAGACCTCTTTCTAGCCCGACCATTTTACAGCCCGGGTTTTCCTCTGTGGGCACGCGATCGGTGATGATCATGCCGTCATCTGACTCGTCACCGCGGATGTGAATCACACGCAGATTAATTTTCTTGACGGTCGACAACTCCGTTACAATTTTAGTTGCCAAATCGAAATTGGTGTTGGTGGTGATATCGGTGAAGCTGATGCTCTGCGTCTGCGCGGTCACGGTTTGATCCAGGCACCAGGCGAACTGGTAGACTCGTCCGTAAGCGTATAACTGATAATACTGCCACGACAAGGCCTTGTAGCTGCTGATGATAATGTGGTAGCTCGCTGTCGCAGATAATAAAATTTGTTTCCAGAATTGGCAAACCCTTTCAAAAAGACGATGATATTAATTACGGTTTATTTGATCCGACATTAGGACAGTACCTTTGCGAATGCAAAATAAAGCACTGTAATAGCAAACAACTAAAATATCGATAAAAAGTGAAAAACTAAACAACTCAGATTTTGCGCTCATCTGGCGCAAATTCGCCTAACGGGGATATTTTACTATGTATTGTTTGTGCAATTTATTTACAGCAAATAAATCGAGAACTAGTGACCTTTTGGCCTTCGCTTGGGCGTGCACATCCAGAAAAAGTAAAATTTCGGCCAGCACAGGATGTACCACATCAGTGATTCGTGCATCTGAAATGTGACATGCTTAAAACCCTTTGATGGTCCGTAAAATAAAGCGAGCGTAATTTATGCCGGTTACCAGCTCGAAGGAGCGCTTCTTCGTGCACGACATCTTTTATAGCCAGCGGAGCTCTCCACAACTGTTGCCCCCAAGGATCTTCACGGGCAAACTGCAACCAGTTCTCAAAAGATTTGATCAAGTCAACTTCATCCCAGGTAGCAGACTCCTTGTAAGTGCTTCCGTCGTACTGAGCGCAGATAAGTATGAACGAATTCCCACGGAGGCTGACAAAATAGCGTCCGGCAACCTTTTTGTTGTAATCAACGTCAGAGTGCCCATCTTTGTTTTTTGCTGCCGAACCAATGATCAATCTCACGGCTTTTAAATCCAAACATTCGAGGAAATTGGCATCCTGTAGCGGGACTACGTATTTTCTATAGCACAATTCACCACGATTCGACTGAAACAGTGATGGATAGTCAAATACTGAACTTTCAACAACTTGCCACAAATGGGCAACCATGCACTCTGTCTTGTGGCCCAAGGCAACGTAAAACATTCCCAAGGTGACTGCCGGAGCAATTATCCGGGCGGATCGGAAAATGTACGGTCCGTTCGCGTCACTGCGTAAGGCTACATGGACGTCGAAGCCGCCTTTTACTTTTATCTCTTCATCTACCGAAGAGGATCGCTCATAATCGTCTAGATGCCGGTATGTCCAAATGTGACGAGAATGAATCCAGGCTGCGGGTGCGACGGTGGAATCAAAATCAATTAGCATTTCGTCTCCCTCAATGTCCCGAACGTATCCCAACCACCGTTCGCCACTGTCACGCTGAACCATCACCGTAGTGCCATTGTTGAACGCCCAAGGTCCGCTCTTCGGTCTTCGGAATGGGTACGAATTCGTAGTCATCGCAAGTGGCCCGAACGGTGGTAACTGCAAACACTAAAGAAAAAGTCCCACAATTCGAAACACGTACAGTTTTAACGTCTCAACCGTATGTAACAAGGGACAGTCTGCAAGAGCTTTCCATCTAACAACCAGATTGTCCAGAAATGCTTCAAAAAACAGGTCACACATTCAGGAGATTATTTTAAGATTATCATTGGCATCTGGCACAGACAGCCCATTGCGCCATGAATTCTCCACAATAAGTCACTCAGTAACGGCCAACAAAAGATTCTTGCAATAAGACAGGCAGCTGCCCTATCATTTAAGAAAGGTGTGCTTTAACGTCACCGATTCTGTCCATTGTCTAAGTCAGGCAATCGTCCACAGTGAACGAAGTAATCGACGTAATGCATTTGCATCCTGTTTGACAAGTAGTAAGCACAGTTGTGACAGCAGTAGGCTACAGTCGATGCCTTAATCGAAACAACCGTTTCATTAAACGGAGTACCTGGAGTTTCAATGATTTTAGTTTTCATTTGATGACAGCTGAAAACTGATAAGTTATCATGGATATCGTTCCATCGTATCCATTTCTCCGCATAGTAAATAGTACGTGCGAGATTAACTCCGGAAATACCGTGATGACTTTCCGCAAAAATGATGGTGTCTGGTGGCTGGGGTATGTGCAGGACATCGACGGTGAAATGATGTTGATTAATTTTGACTCTTCAACGGCTCCTCCCGAGTGGATTCCATCACGTGATGTTTGTGCACAACGATTCTTCAGTGATCCATCGTTGAATTTTTATTTCGATCTAGAGGTGGCCAGGTCCGGTTGCTGCGCAGTGATGGTCGCGCGGCGCCGAACCGAGAACGGCCCGTTTATTTTCAGTATTAATGGAAGGCTTTTAACAAGCGCGGCCATACTGGGGTCGTTCGTTGTCAGACTGGACGAGGGAACTGCGCCAGAGTATCTGGTGGCTCACCTGTGGCAGCTTGCCTTCAAAGTTAAAGGGGATTTCAGTGATTATGATGCTCTCTTACACTGGACCGCTGAAAAGTAGGCACAATTATGAACTTTGATAGGATGCATCGCTGTTGGGCACACAAGAAATCAAGCTAGGCACTGTTTCTTTGTAATTGAGCCGGCATTGTCTCTAACGTTTTTTGGCCTCTCCGAATCCATCGACGGATAACTTATCACCATCGAAATTGTCGCAGTCGTAGGGGAGAATTTATTTGAAACTGATTTTATTAGAATAGATTTTTTAGGTTCAGCAAAAGGACTGGAAATGCCGTTTTAGCTTTTACTGAAATATAAGTTATGGTGTGAATCTTGAGTATTCAGGGACATGAAAACAGCACGCAGTTAAGCAGATTACTGTTGCTCCGCACTCGCAATAATGCGGCTAACACTAAAGCCACCTGCGTTCCTGTCTTACTGCAATAAATTGTGCTGATTAATTTCATTTCAGTGGATTCTACTATCGAAAATTCTTAGTCCCTTTAAGGATTGACCACAAGATGACAAGACTGGATGTTCCTGTCATACGCAAATGTCTGCACAAAGTCCGACCACATCCGCCTCCGGCAGCTCCATCGGAATATAGTCTAAAACATCCCCCTTGCATCGAGCAGGTTGCCAACCGAGTCTTCGTTAGCATCAGAGGAGACTCACTCAGTTTTATTTGCGCACAATCCCACAATGATAAATCCCCTAACTCGTGCGTGGAATGGAGCGAAGAAAGTTTAATGGAAGCATGTGCGAGCTTCTTTCCTGATTCAGATCTTCATTATTCGGCACTGTCTACAGATGGTACGATGGCAGTCAGACCGGAAGGATTAATCTTCGGTATTTACAAATATATGTCGCGTGCAGTTATGTTTTCTGCACTAAATAAAAACTGAATGTATTGTAAACACTTATTTCATAAAATTAGCTTTTGTACTTTGTTCGGCAGTCGTTCTTTTTCTGCCGCTCAAGAGAACTCAGTGACTGTGATATCTTTCAAAGGTTCAAATAGCGAACTTATACATTTATACTTCCATCCTTTATGTAAAGTGCTACACAAAATTAAGACGAGAGGTACCCAACATATGGTTAAATTGGTACACCCCCCGTGCTACATATTGTTGGAAAGAGCGTTTCGTGACCTACAACCTGACATCGGCAATGTTCATGAAAATTTTAAACTGAAACAGTTATTTTGACGTTAAACAGCAGTACAACAGAAAGTTGCCAAAAGCGCTCCGTTATATGCAGCAGCTGCCAGCAGTGGCAGATCGAGCCTCTCGGTCAGTCTAGCGGGCAGCGATCGGGCCTGCTAGCGCAATTGAACTCACGCGTCTTCCAGGTTATCTCTTTCTCTCTCTCCCCGCTCACAAAGAATAAGTAGGCCATCAAACTGGCAACGGTAGTGATGCTACTGACAAACAAATAATATTGTTCTTAATATTCTGCACCACGGGAGTTGAACCAAGGTTGAACATTGAATGTATTGCCATTTCCAAGCTGGAGTCAAAGTTTTTAAAAGAAAGCAGTTATGGCTGAGCTTATCAAGGAAATAGATCTATATTATGATCGGCCGCCCCGTGGAACGTGGCTAGAAAAAACCGCTAATTAAATTGAAAAACCGATTTCACCACTAAACTCAGCATGTTCCAAAAGGGTCCCACATGCATTTTATTTTTGAAAATATCTGCCTCGGGACCATCGCTCGGATGCCGGTACCGGTACACCCATCGCTTCAAGGTGACCTTGAAAAACCCTTTAACAAATTGTTGCGTGGAGCAAAAGCCCAATGATAAACAACCATAATAATAAACAATCACAATATAGTAAATACTATACTTTGTATTATTAAAATGCCGGCAAAATGCCGAAAAGGAAAAATTTATTTAGCAAAAACACATTTCTCCGAAAAAAGAAGCACAAGAATCTCGTTGAAGCAGAACGCAAAAGACAGTTTGTGGATTCCAGACCATCGGCAAAAGCACGAAAAAGGTTTTTACATGATTCTCCTGCTAACTGCCAAAATAACCACGATCGGACATTACGCAAAGTCAAAGCGCAGCTCCACTGGATATCATGCGATCGATGCGGCGCAGATTATTTATCAACAGAAAATAGTGGTCTGTGCTGCAATAAAAACGGAAAGCACCCAGAACAACTAATTACGCTTCCATATATTCCGGACAAATTAGCACAACTCGTGAAACGCTCACCTACCCTGCAAAAGCACAGCCGAAGGTATAATAATTTCTTCGCCTTATCAGCAACCGGATGCACCGGACAGTTCAAGCCAGTTCTGCATGGACTGTCAAGCCTGATTTTAATGAATGGAAAAATCTACCATCGCATGTTGAACGGTACAACACAATTTTTTTATCACGTACTATTTCCCTTCTGCTCTCTTAAAAATCCTAAAGCAGCGATTAATTTTTAACTGCTCTACTATTTTTTAAAACATATTTTATATGCACTTTCAGGAAATCACAAACGCGGCCCATTACGATTTTTCATTCATGACCAAAGTTATGCAAAGGACGACATAAAGGAATTTCAACTATCGAAAACAATAATAACAACCATAAAAAAGATCCTGAACGACCACAATCCTTTATGGCAAAATTTCAGACGTTTAGCAGAACACTGCAATGACGAAGCTCGACTCGAATTACGCGAAACAAATGCTACCGAAATAGCAGCGGTTATCGTAACTGAGCGGAACGAGCCTTTGCAAGACAGAGTGATCGTCTGCTGGAAAAATAACGAACAAGCACCACGTTTTATCAAGCCCACTTCGAGCCTGTATTTGCCCTTGCAGTACGTATTAATCTGCCCTTACGGTGAAGCCGGATGGTCCGTCACTTATAAGGAGATTTACAATTTAACGCAACTAGCGTATTACCGGCAATTAATTCTGCGGCACACAATTCTACACTTTTTGGGTGCATTGTTGAACGAACTGCTAGTCGACCTATACAGCTCCATTGAAGGTGAACGTTTAGACTATTTCCGAAGAAATCAACTCCGATATATAAGTGAACAAGATCTGCTATTTGACGAAACAATAGACGGAGATGGCCCGATCGATTCCAGCCGAACATACCTGCCTGAAAGTTTTCTAGGATCAAAAAGGTCACAACGTAAGCGAACTGCTGAGGCATTGGCCATAGCAGCACGATACGGAAATCCAACCTTCTTCATCACCATCACTGCGAATCCTAAATGGGAAGAAATTTTGGAGAAGCTCAAACCAAAACAAAACGCCACTGACAGACCAGATATCACTGTTCGCGTGTTCCATGCAAAGAAACAACACCTGGCTCGGTCAGCTCATCTCATACTTAACGGACAAGAAAAGGTATACTGTATCGAAGTTACCGAATTCCAAAAACGAGGACTACCCATGCACATATTGCTTTGAAAGTAAAAAACGAACCGGTAACATCAAACGATATCGATGCACTGATTTGCGCGGAGTTGCCAGATCCAAAGAACACTGAACTATTCCATCTCGTGTCCACTTTAATGATTCACCACCATACGCCCCATTGCTATAAAACGGATTACCAAAGAAAGCACAAAATGTAAGCTCACAAGGAATTAATAAATGGTTAGTTAGTGAACAACACAAACATATTACTGTACAATGTTATGTTTGCAGATGCCGACACAACTATCCCAAACCCATTACGCCATACACTTATAAAGATTATCGTGGATACATTCATGTACGCAGGAGGACAGAAAAAGATCTGTTTGTCGTGCCATACAATGCCGATCTTCTGTTACTATTTCGGTGCCACATCAACGTCGAAATATCCAGCTCATTTCACATTATTACTTATTTATATAAATATTTCTACAAAGGACCGGACTATACCAAAGGAAAAGTGGAAATGGATGAAATCGAGCAGTACATAAGCGCGAGATACCTTTCTGCAATGGAAGCGGCACATCGACTTTTTGAATTTGATCTAACACGACGATACCCAGCAGTTCATTCTTTACCTGTCCATTTACCAGGAAAAAAATACATTGTGTACGAAAGGCACAACAAAAAGTCAGCTTTGGATTCAGTATCTCAACTAGAACGATACTTGCAAAGGCCAACAGATGCTTCTTTTGACGCCTGTACGTATCTCCATTACTACGAAACTTACACAACTTCGAAAACAGAACCAAAAAGTGAATTCTGGATCGATCAAGTACAACCACCACACAACCATTACGTCAGTAAGCGAACTACCGATCATGTTGCCCGAATGGACATAAAACGCCCATCATCCGGTGAATTATATTATTTGCGACTTTTGCTACAACACCGACCCGCCCGTTCATTTCAGCAGCTCCTAGAAGTAGATGCGACACAGCATGAAACATTTTCTGCTGCAGCCATTGCACTAGGATTGGTTGAACAAAACGATGAATACACAATCTGTATGGAAGATGCTATCAGCGCATACAAAGATCCTTACGAATTAAGAACATTGTTCGTTCTGCTCATTAATGAAGGAGCGGCCGCGTTAACCATGTACGATCGATTCAAGGACGTAATGTACCGGGACTTTTTAATATTCCAACAGTTAACAGAAATGCAAGCAGAGCAACAGCTTCTCCTGGAGATTGCTTTACGCCTCGATCATACGTCCAAAACTTTACCAGATTTTGGACTTCCGGACGTGTTGCACAACCAGAACAAAACGTACAACATCCGCCTACAACAGGAGCGATCACATCAACAGCAGCAAAGCCTGAACCTACAGCAACGAATTGTCTTTGACACTATCATTAAATATGCAAAAAATGAAAAACCCGGATGTTTCTACATCGACGGAAGCGCGGGAACTGGCAAATCGTATTTGCTTACAACGATCTTATCCGAGCTCCGGTCTATGACAATACCAACTGAGTGCTGTGCATCGACCGGCTTTGTTGCTCGCACGTATGAAGATGGGAAAACGGCACACAATTTATTCGGTATACCCGTGCGCGAAGATCCTCTTGAATACACACTGCTGGAATCATCTTTAACCTTACGATCAGCAAAAGGTCAACTACTCGCCCGTACGCGCGTAATTATCTGGGATGAATTTCTAAATGCACACAATGAAAATCTAACCGTGGCGGACGAAATTCTCCGTAAACTTAAATCGAAGCCAAATATTCCGTTCGGAGGAGCTATAATAATTGGTGCAGGTGATGCTAAGCAAATCCCACCAGTCATAGAGTACGGATCTAAAGAGGACACTATACGAGCATCAATGCTTTTCCATGATTTATGGGAACAGTTTGAAGTTTTTACTCTGCACATTCCCATGAGGCAAGCCGAATATCTTGAGTTTTCAAACATACTGGAACAGTGGAACAAATCGGAAACGGAAATTATCCCTGTTCTCCAGACGGACGGATTGTGTTAAAAAATTTTAAATTCACTACTGACCAAAACGAATTTCAAAGATATGCAGACCACACCGCAGATACAGATATGATTTCCGCACCTACTCAACTGCATGTGGAAATCCCGATGGCAGTACATTTTCCCCATAAGTTCTTTTTGCTACACATCTACTATTTATTAATTTAGCCTGAATAAATAATTCCTATTACAGGGTGAAATTTTCAGCAATAGTTATGAGAGAAAGCTGTGTCTGTTCAACAATATCTCATTTACCAACGGCCGACTCAACTGCCAAAATCAGAAGGGATTAGTCTGGATCGATAATGGTAAATAAGCTTTCTACCGGTCTACAAAATTTTTGCATTAATTAATCTGGCACTTTTCAGGATCATTACCAGCACGAGAAATTGCCAACAGCTTAATCTCTGACCAGTACATTGATGCTTATGAATTTTCGTCCGGCCCATGCTGTTCACAAATTACTAACAACAATTCAGTACCAACTCAAAATTCGGAATCATCTGAATCCGACACTGAAGCACCCATTAACAGAAAAAGGACACCAAGAAGGAAACGTGTGCAAAATAGAAAAAAAAGGAAACTTTCCAAATGATTTCATTATCTTTTCAATTCGCCTTATGCAAAGTACAATTAACTGTCACTGTGTGATCGCGGCTAACTCACGAGTTAATGCTGTTCCAACCAACGCTGTGGAATTTTTCAACAAAAGAATAAAACTTCTTTATGTACCGACACTGCTGTATCCTAATAAATCTCGGGAAATAATACAGACTCCCTAAATTTTCGCAAACAGACCTCCCAGCTCTGACCAGCTACCCACTTTCTGCGAATTGATTGTAGACCACAAGAGCATCTGAGGCGAAGCCGAAGATGACTCTTGTATTTAAATAATTCAAGTGGCTTATTCACATTTTACTAACAAAATACGCGATTTATAGTTCGAAACGTCGATTTTCATGCCTTAATACCAAGCAGAACTTAACAACGTAATAAGTACCATCAAAGGCATCAATTAATAACATGATCGAATGATTCGCGATCTGCTAGCTTGAACAGGAAAGACTGCACGGATGTAATATCTTTTTGTTATTTAGCTTAGAATGTTTCAATGAAACCAGCTTATCAGCGATTTTAAGCTGATGACAACAGGGTCTGCAGTTTGCTTCGGGTCTATTCGCTATCGTAGTTCGGAAAAGACTGAAAGGAGACGAAAAGATTCGAGCAGGATACACAGTATTTGCTTTTCGCCACATGGCCCGGTTGGTATGCAATCGGCCATTGTGGCCAAGCAGTCTTCGTGGGCTGACCGGCTGGCCGAATGGTTGCCGGCAGGCCGGCAGACAGAATGCTCTTTGCTTGGCTTCAATGGTCACTTGCCTGTTGTACCAAACTTTGACGCGATAGTGGTTTCTAATTTATCAAGCCCAAGAAGATATTCCTGTTACAGTGTACATTGTCGGCATCAAAGTGAACAGGTAGATAATTACTCGCGCTATCCGTTGCACTAATTTTCATCTCGATGTGACGTCGGGTTCACCCGGAATTTTGGTTTAAAATTTTGTTTTTGATAGTTCTACGGCGTTTTTTTCGAGTTTTTGAAAACCCTTCCAGCAACGGATAGTCGACATCCAGATCTATCATAAGGCGTCATATCGTCCTAACCGGATGAATAGTGAATATTTTTACCGGGGTTGAAGCGAAAAATTAATTTCCTCATTGTTTTGTTAATGACCGTGCAAAACTTCATAAGAAAATTATCAGACGGTAGCACAACATCTTGTTGGCATACGGCAGTTGTTAAATTTGCCGTACATCAACCACGGAGTGCACACAAAAAATTAGCGCAAGGTACCCCTCGTCTTAAGAGAAAATTACCCAGTGCCAACTCAAGGGACGTCCTATAATTTCAGATATCAACGAACCGATTGGTGATGTTCCACTTCCAGTTATGGCCCATGTCCTCAACAGTCTCGACCTGTATACTCAAGCAAAAGCCAAACGGTAAGGGATAACGAATGGTGTTGGGGAAAATGACTGTTTTTAAACTGTGCAGTGTTTCGAAACTTTTAAGTTTCTGTGCATTAATTGATGCGTTATACGAGTATTATTCAGATCTTTACACGTAAATTCTGAAAGCAGTTACAGATATGTGACAAAAGATCATATCTGTAGTAATAATAAGCTCCTTATATTATTTTTAGGGTTTGCGCATTGTGGTGGCAACTTTTATCGGATAAGTCTGTCAATCAACATGTTATCATCGACAGCTCCATTATAAAACCAGGTGAAATGGTCACACCTCTTGGCGACCGCATGTATAGTTTCACATGGAGCTTGAACGAGGCCGTGACCGCACAAACCGAAAGCGTTACGGTGATCGATCCCTTCGAGTTTTTCGATTTGACCATAGTCACGAAAGTCTTGGTAGCGCTATTGTCCGCCCGGAAGATACGACTGCGGTATGTCTTCATCAGGAATGGCCTGTCAGATGAAGGTATTTCGAAATCGGATCATGGGTACGACCACGCAGAGCAGTACCTCGATTGTAACAACGTTCTCCCTGTTTGGAGATGCCAAAATCTGGCGAAGCTGATCACCATTTGCCAGCAACTGGTTCTCCGTAACTATTCCGTAAAGAACATTGCTGCCGTTATGATCGCTAAGCTGTTTCGTCATCCATTTCCACGGCAGGCTGCCGGATTTACCAGGATCGACGCACCAGCGAGTTACCGAACAATTCCAGTCAATATCCCCGATTTAGTACTGCATTCCACTGAGGATGATGCGGCGATGCTCCGGCAGTTTTTGGTAGCAGCGGAGAGGAGCTTAGCTCCCATCGATCATACGGTTTACGATCGAGTGCGGTCCATCCATCGACTGTGGATGGATGTTCTGCAGTATCCTAATCAGTGGGACCATATTCGACGCTTTCTGCAGTTGTAAGTTTGCGATAGAATGCCTATGCTGAATACAAAAATCTTTATGTTATATGCGCTTTTCTGTCTGTAGATACAGTGGTTACCGATCAGACGGCAGTGCTTATAATTGGACGGATGTTGACCTGCGGCTACTGGGGGTGGCTCAGCTTACGAAGCTGGCTCTTGAAGCTATTGATTCGTATTTTGCCGTTCCATAGATGCCACAATGGACTTCATGAAAATGGTTACACTTGAAACCGATTGCGACATGCATGCGGGTGGGTATATGCAACCACTTTCGTGAAGTCCACTGTGTAGCTGTACAATCTGTATTTAGATTGCTGTTATAGTCATTTCTTATACTCATCAATAAATTCAGTTTGCTCTTTAACGAGAGTGTTTTCGATCGTCGAGTTGAATGTTTTTCAGTTAATAAGAATCTGACTCGCGTATTCGTCTCGTATCTGAAATTTAAAGTTTCATTTTCTTGTCGCCTAATTTAGCAAACGACAATAAATAATAATTTACGAGTAGTTTGGTCCATTTTGCACTAATGTACTGACATAAATCGAACTTCTTGCTCAAGGCTTCCCGACCAGATACAGTAGCATGTGCATATAGTATACTCACAATGTTTGTCTAAACAGCAGCCACCCGGAAGTGGTTGTGACAAACCGCTTTCCCTACGCTTTTCACAGTATGTCTTTACAGCGCCTACAAGTAGCAAAAAATATGAATCGTCAGCATTTCCAGCAGCTGTCTGATCGATGGACGACGTCAGCGAATTATCACCACAAACTAGCGCGGAATCGCGGCTGTTTTATTACTTTTATTAGCATTCCTACCGGGCACAGATTTCGGGAAAATAACTGTATCAAGTTAATGACTATAACAGGAAGGTCGGTCTAACAAGTCGAAAGGTCAGTCACATTGCGCAGTAGTGTGGTACTTTTTGAGAGTGTGAGTGCACTGTAAGTTGCGATGACGTGTGGCGAATCAATGGAGAAGGGATGTGGGCGTGGTCCCGAAGGGAAGTAGTAGGAAGGGCGGACGAGGGCAGCAGTGATGCCAGTGAATACTCGTGACCGGAGGAAGACGTGGCGAGAGCCACGCCGCTGGCGCAGTGGAGGGGATCCCAGGCAACAAAAGGGACGGAGAGGCGAGGGAGAGGGAAGAAGAGGAGGGACGAACTCTTGGCAGAAGTGAAAGCTATTCCGTAAGAGACGGATGGAGCACCCGGGCCAGTGTGACAACCTGGGGAAAGGTCACCGGAGCCGGTCAATGCGCGTGTGAAACCGCGACACAGTGTTTTGAAATCACTGATTTCACTAGTTTTCGCACGAATGCACCAGATAGCTGAATGGTGAGCAACGAGACTGGGTAAGCCAGCCCTCACGCTATTAAATGTTTCGCAGCAGGGGCGAATTTAAGGAGGGGGCACGGGGGCACGTGCCCCCTCCGGAATTTTTGGAAAAGTGGGTACTTCAAAAAAGTAAAGGGGGGAGTATTGGTTGAAAAATGTTACCGGCTTTGGAAAAAACTGCAGAAATTGCATTTTTTTATTGAATTTCAAGCGGTTTGATCAGTCAAATCGCTTGTTAGTTTCACGCTACGGGCAAAAATTAACAGTTTTTCTGAATTCTGTACATGATATTGCATTGTTGGATTGCTGTTTAACATCCCATGCAGGAAAATTTCAATTACATATCTGTAAAATGTTTTTATCTATGGTGACTGACTGCTTTGCGCCCCGATTTTCCGGTCGCAGAAATATCGGCAATTTGTTGTTTTTTCTAAGGCTATTTGTATTTTATTTGGCTTCATTTATTTATTTAACCGCTCGTTTTTCCTTTTGTATTGTCGAATACGCTACAGATATATTGCTTGAGGAGGTAAGATACCGGAATGTACCCAAACTTTAGGTAATCTCCGCTTTCCACAAAACAGTCTGGAGAATCAAAAGAAAAGTTGCTAACTTTATTGTGTCAGTCCTGAAGTAGCAGTTCAGTTTCAATCCTTGCAGCCGTAAGGGTTCCAACGCGCATGAAAGTAGGACAACTTAGATATGCCAACCTGGGAATTCATTTTCGTTAACGCAGAGTGCGGCAACTACAGCGACGAAGCGTAATGATTAAACTTTATCATTCTATACGTATGATAACGTATCTGGGAACTGGGTGACGACACTAGCACCGGGGCACGGGTCACCGGCGCCGACGTCCGCGTCGTTCTTGCTAAAACCACCCCCGTCTCCTCGCAAAAGAGGGTCGGGGGAAGAACGACTTGATACATGTAAATGAACTTTACTTCGACACAACAACAACTAAAAGGTACTAAACACAGATCGTGTAATCGTTAGGGGACATCGTCAATCAGAGTTGCATTACTTCTCCGGTATCGAGATTTACACCCCAACAACACACCTTAATGGCGTTTCTCGGCTGGATACTTATCAACCAAGTCGTCAAACTGCGTTAAACTTCCTCCGCTGCGTTAACCTGAATTAATTTCTGATTCTGTTTGCTACTGTTTTGTGCACGAAGTGGACTTCCGTGCCGCAGTAGATGTGACCTTTACCAATTAATGTTACTCAGAGCTTAAAAACCAGCGTTATTAGCGTCCTGTAAAGTTGCTGAAAATCAGGATTTCTCAGACTGATCCCGTGATGTTTTGAACAACCTTTTCATTAAACCAGACGATAATAAGGGGATGAACAAAACGAAAACTTAGCTGTTAGGGGTTCTCAAATTCTGCCGTTCTCTCTCAACTTAGGATGAATCGAGCAAAAAAATCAAGGAAAAACAATCAACTGCCGGGAAAACAAAAAAATTTTGATATTCTGCGCTCAGACATTCGGGGCGCACTGCCATTTCGTTCACTTATTTTTAATAATTTTTATAGAATTTCTAGCAGTTTCTGCATTGAGATGGTCCGTCGGCTTCGCGCTTCGCGCGAAAGTTCAGTGGCTCTCTAAACTCTGTACATAAAACATCGCATTGCTTATTACCTTTTGACTTCCGTTGCAAAAACATTCTAATTACTGCAAATAACTGCATTTTTTATGGAATTTCTAGCAATTCCTGCAGTGAAAACGTTCGCTGGCTTCGCGCTTCGCGCGAAAATGTCCATTTATGTAATTTTTGACTTGCTGTACCAAGAATTCTGATTCAATTCGTACTTTATACAAAATTTTTTATAAGTTTTGCAGTAAGTTATTTTGCTATCTTTGGGGTTCTTGGGTTCTCAGTGCCCCTCCCGCCCAAGCGAGTTAAATTCGCCTATGTTTCGCAGGTCCTACTGCGTGTGCTCGCTGGTGCATATATAGATTGTACCGTACTTAAAAAACAAACGTGACTTGGTAATACACAAAAGTTTTAACAATGGTTAACCTAAATCGGGGCCTTCTTGAGACTGCTCATTTCGAAACCTAATTCCAGCATTCAGTTCCATCCTGCCCTTAATGCAGAAATCATATGCAACCACGTTCTATTGTGCACAGATAGCTCAACGGTTGCTGAAACTCGCTTCGCAGTCTGTTCAACACCTTCTTATTTGCTTATATGTATTCATATTTTTTGCGTCTAATCAAGGCAATATCACCGCTGACTGCCATCTGTCGGATATGAATTATTCTTGATATGGATGTTTCTACTATGGACGCCATTGCAACATATCCGTTTCGGGGCCTTACAAGCAGCTCACGCGAGATCAACTATGGGAATACGGTGCTAGTTCTGCGGGAAGATGGTGAATGGTGGCTGGGATACGTGCAGGATATTGACGGCGATCTGATGTTCGTTAATTTCGACTTTGCAACGGCTGACCCCGAATGGATCCACTCACGCCATGTGCGGGCGCAACGCTTTTTGAATGATGAGCGTTGGTATTCGATCGGCTCGCAAGTGACAGCTAACGGCAGCTTTGCGGTGCAGGTGGCGCTGCGCAATACGGAGAACGGACCACATATTTTTCGCTCGGCGCGACTCCTAACGTCAACAACTATGGTAAACTTCTTTTACGTACGGTTGGACGATGATTGTACGCCACAGTACCTGGTGGTCCATCTGTGGCAGATTGCGGTTAAAATTGAACCCGCGTTCGATAAACCGCCGTTATTCAAGCAAACCGGGGGACTGTTCTATAGAAAATTCAGCGTTCCGTTAGCCGATGCTCATATGATTACAAAGCTGGATGCAATGGCGATACGTAAATGTTTATATGGGGCTTGGCTACGCTCGCCCGCAGATACGTCGGGAATAGGTCGGCATATATCAGGTGGGCACGATATTATGTATCTGGCTAATGACCCCGCCGCATATCGAATCTTTGTCCGTGTCACCGGAGCTGGTCTGAGTTTCATTGTCGGCCACTTTCATGAGCATGCCGGGCCACTGGGATGGAATGAAACTACTATGACCAAAGCCTGCGCGAACTTGCATTTTTCTCTGCCAGTACCCCCACCGCTAAATGCTCTCACGGAATTCCAGCAAGAAAGACTAATTCTCGGTATGTGTGTCATGTGCTATCACTGCTCTGTCTTTTCGAAGACTGTGATTACTGTGAGTTGTCGTACCGTTATTGTATGTTCTATCTGTACTTTGCACACCCCACTGGCAGTTCCTGCAAGAAAATGTAATAATCAGCTTAACACAAAACAAGAAAAACATACAAAGGCTGGACGATGGGCTGGACGATGTCAGAAAGTAAATTAGTAATAAGAATCCACGTAACAGGATCGCACAGCGTTCATTATTTGCAGAGATCGATGGATGCATCAGTGATGTGGCACATCCGGTGATAGCCTCCGTCCTGTTCAGTCTGGAACTCCACACTCAAGCCAGACTGCAGCGGTAACGTCTATTGAATACAGAATACATGTGCTAAAGCTACTGAATACATTTGTGTACTGCTTATGCTTTATATTCCACCATTGTGGTGGCACCTCCTATCCGGCGGTTGCGCCCACCAGCACGTTATGATCAACAGCACGAAAACAAAACCGAAGGAAATGTTTAAGTTTTTGTGTCATTCAAGTTATAACTTTGCCTGGGAGCTGAATTATGCCATAACTGCACAAACTGAAAGCCTTACTCTGACTGATCACGAAGACTTCACTAACTTGACTATAGTAACGAAGGTGTTGGTAGCCCTGTTGACCGCAAAGAAGATCCAGCTTCGCTATATCATTATTCAGGATGGCTTCACACCGGAGGGGTTTCGTTCCTATCATGGCGAGTATGATATGCTAGATAACGACAGTATCTGGAGATGTCGCAATCTGGACAGGCTTGCTACCATTTCTCGGCGACTGGTTTTGCGCAACTACACAGTACTGGATATTACCCAAAATGCAGTATATGGTATGTTTGCTAATGGCAGCTTTCCCTCGCGCGAGGCCGGTTTCAACCGGGACTACCCACTTGGCAACCGGAGAATTCCCATTACAATCCCATATCTGATGCTACAGTCTACTGATGGCGATGCTGAACGTCTTTGGCAGTTTGTATTAGCGGCGGAGATGAGTTGCCCTCCGATTGACCCATCCGTCTACGACCGAGTACGATCCATTCACCGGCAATGGATCCAGAAACTGGAGTATCCCAGTCAGTGGCAGAGCATAAGAAACTTTCTGCAACTGTACGTTTAGGATCTGTGCACGCCACGATAACTAATGTTCATTTATAAATTTGCGGTTTTTCAGATACAGCGGTTTCCGACCGGACGATAATGCATGCAAATGGACGCATATGGACCTCAGGCTTCTGGATGTTTCATGCCTTACAAAATTGGCTGTTGCGGCGATTACTGCGCATTTTGTCGTGTTTAGTACAAATGGCGAAATTCCATAATTATTATCAAAGGCGGCATAATTATTATTTACTAGGAAAATGCACCGATGGGTTCATTGACAGACCGGAGCGCAGCTTTTCCGGTGGCATTATGGCATAACAGCGCGACCCATTTTGCTTTAATAGGCTAATACATATTTGTTGCTTTTTTCTCAATAAATAAAATAAACAGAGTGTAGAAAAAACAGGATGCTGTTAGTGTACCGCTTTAAATGGTAAATAAATGGCATAAATAGCGAAAAGAACTTTTCCATCGCCCGTTGTAATTTGTATTGCAAGTTTATACCTGCATGGTGTCTAAATGGCACCGCGTTCCACTTTTATAGTGTTCTAAAATTCATAAAAAACCACACGCAAAAATTTTAAGTACAGTAAACAGACGAAGCCCAAAAGCCTCAGTTTTGGTGCGCAACAAAAGCTAAGGGTAGAAAGCTAACCGCCTAATTTTTTAAACGCATGTTCCTCGCAAAACGGTTTAAACCACTATAATATTCCGTGTTTAAGAATTGTCTGTTAGCAGATTTAATGTTATAAGCTACTTATATCCAAAGTGCTTTTTGGGCGGTAAAGTTCCGATAAATTTAGACACACAAAATAGTTACCCTGAACTAAGCGGTTATGTTATATTCTGAAAATTCCGTTTTCATGATTTCCGGTTATTATTGCGCTCGATTTCATTAGGATTAGCGGCACCGGACGGCGTAGCAGTCAACAAGAGTTTTGTGCATTTTACTCGGGAACACAGGCGGGCTCTAGATTCAGGAAAAGCGCATTGCTTGTAAATTTTCAGGGTACTGCATGTTACAGTACGGCTTAAAATATTTACATCTGCAGAGATCAACAGGGCGTCGCCAAACCAGAACTGAATAAAATTAAATCGCGTCCGATCATTTCGGCCGGCCTACATTTCGGCTACATGGGATCTTTTTCGCCAGCATTCATTTCGGCTGGTGCCAGTTTCGGTCAGCGGTCAATTCGGCGAATGATCATTCGCGTGACAAATTTTCTTAGGTGGAAGACGGCCAAAAACCTGCGGCCGAAATGAGCACAGCCAAAATGTAAACTGTAAACTAATGGTAATTGGTAAGTACAGGAACCGATAACCAAATTTGATAATACAGTCACTACCGTTCAAACCTTTACGCTGTATGCTATTACACTGCGCTCATTTCCGTAAATGTTAAGTTTGCGGACACTGTGCTAGCCGTGAGCAATTCCAGTTCCCGAGCGCCGACTGAAATATGGCACGCGTGCTGTACCGCGTGCGGTGCGTGGCACTGCTGCTAAAATACAAATTTTTAAAAACTGGTTGTTAATTTTTATTCATTCTTGTTTGGTCACAAGTACTGGGTGCCGCTAAACTGGTATACTACGAGTTTAGCGCCACCCAGTTTCTCGTTAAGCGGCACACAGCCGCTTAACGAAACTTCACCACAGTCAGCTCCAACCGCTGCCTGCCCCCTTTTTGACTTCGCCCACATTATGCAGAACATCAAGCAGTATGTTCGAAATTTTCCTAAACAATACCCTGGTGCAATTTCATCCATTGACTACATCATAATTATGACGTGAATTTTCACTTTCTTATATGACGCTGTTTTTACTTCCTTATATGACACATTTTTTCCTTCCTTGTATGACGTCATTTACTTCCTTATATGACGTCATTTCTTACTTCCGTAACGTACAGACAGACAGACACTTTTTAATTTTGTCTGAATTAGAGGACCTTCGCTGCGCTCCGGTCGATAATATGACGATGAAACAATCACACTCGGGCAACCGGTGGTTGTCCACATTCTCTCCGACCTTGACCTGCACACTCAGACCAGAGTACAACGGTAACGGCTGCCCTTCGGGCTTGTCTATAATACAATTTTTTATTACGGCAGATTTTGACCTTTATAGTTCACTTTTTGTTCTGTGGTTATATTATACAGGCTTTTTCGCGATATGTAAAATGTTTTGAGGGTTTTGAACAATATACAGAGTATGTAAGGGCGTTTCAGGGTTTGCGCACGGTGGTGGCAGCTTGTATCCAGTGGTTCCGCCCGCCAACACCTTACCATCGAAAGCATCAAGATGAAGCCGAAGGAAATGTTCACATCTCTGTGCCATAGCATCTATAAATTCGCTTATAGATTGAATAGCTTCATAACTGCAAAAACCGCAAGTGTTACTCTGATCGATCATATCGCCTTCACAGACTTGGAAATAGTGTCGAAAGTGTTGGTAGCCCTGTTGTCCGCCAAGAAGATCCGGCTGCACTATATCGTTATCCACGATGGCTTCACACGGGACGGATTTTCCACCCGGCCTGACTTTTACGACATGGTTGAGCACGACAATACAGTAGCTGGAAATGCAGGAATCTGAGCACCCTGGCTACAATTTGCCGGCATGTGGTTGTGCGAAACTACACGGTGCAGAATATTACCCAAACGGCAGAATTCTCATCTTTTGGCCAAGAACTGGTCATGTATGAAGCCGGTCTCAACCGGGACTATTCACACGTTGAATCGCGGAAATTTTCTATCACGATCCCCTATTTGTTGCTGCATTCCACTGATGGTAATGCTGAAATTCTCCGGAAGTTTTTCCTAGCGGCGGAGTTGAGTTGCCCTTCGGTTGACCCTTCAGTTTACCACCGAGTACGGTCCATTCACAAGCAATGGGTTGAGAAACTGGAATATCCCAATCAATGGCGGACCATTCGCAACTTCCTTCAATTGTACGTATACGGGAAAACTGCAAGGTGATTTACAGGATATATGTTCATGAGTTTGCGGTTTGCTGATACTGTATAGTGGTTTCCGATTAGACGGCGGGACATGCAATTGGGCGGATATCGACCTTAGACAGCTCGATGTGTCTTGTCTTACAAAACTGGCCATCAGAACGATTGACGTTCATTTCCTCGTTTTTTAATACACACAGTGCCAAAAATCCGATGGAAGCTTTCCATCCATATGGAAATGCAAGGAACTGGGGTAATATTGACATAAGGCTGATGGATGCACATACATTACCTTCCCAAAGCTACTTAACTGCAAAGTAAACAATTCGGCTGAAGGAAGTAGTTTGTGAACTGGATGGTAATGAATTTTTCCTACTGGTAGCATGCCACTCGTTCTGGTTTTTTTAGTACTTAACATAAACTCGTTATACGCTTCGAACATTGTTCACTCATTTTCCATCAAACTTTAGTAAAACGTGTTTGGTTTGGACGCGGTTTTGTATAGTTTTTCTCGCTGTCGGTTCCACCGAGAGTACGATGAAATTTTGGGTATAAACCAAATATCGAAAATCTACATCTGTCAATCTGTGTACAGCAAGCTGTGTCAGCGGCGGCTCGCAATGGCAAAGTCACAAAGGTCACGGATGCACAGGCGAATGTGCATACAATCAGGGATAGTATTCAAGGAGCCAACAAGGCAGCTCTTTTGACGGCTCTCTAAATAACAAAAAACAAGGCAGAGATATGCTCTGTGCATCAGTGAATGCTCCGGGGAAGGACAACACTTCAGAAACTACAAAGATTATTGTCCATTATTATGGTAGGTAACTTCGAAACAACCGAACAGTGCTCCATGAAAACTGGATAGGCTCGCTTCTTTCAAGTGCAATGTGGTTTTGGAAAACAAAATATTTGCAACATTCGAAAAACGTAACAGACCTTCATTTGCCTTTTGAAAGGTCGAAGCAAAGGATTGAACGTAAATGATTATTCTGTTAATTCAGAAACTGTTAACCCTATGATGGGAACATGCCATCGTCAATATCAGAAATTCACAAAATTACCAAAATGCTTATGCAAAGAAGCTAATCCTGTTTAATAACGTCGAAGGTGGCGGCAATACTCCACATTGCCAGCTTTGTAAAAGAACGCAAATCGAGAGTTCGCAAATCAAGAGTCTCCCATGCTGCTCCTCCATCATCTGCGCGAAATCCATTGTAGCTGCACAATTATACAAACAGTGTTTAGCATTTTGTCAGGCCATTTCATCTAAAAATTTCCCTAATATATAACGTGCCGTAGTCTGCATGTAACTACTAACTAGCTTACAATCTCAAAGAAGCACGGATAGCGCCCCATTCGTCAGGATACGCTAACGTCGCCAGCCATCGTTGATAGAAATTGCGGACGTTTTTGTAGACCGCGGCAGTGACTGCAGGACAGTTATCCTCAGCAGCCAACAGGAAACGCTGCCATATCTGGCCAGGGGTCTCAGTCGAGCGGAAGGCCAGACGAGGAACAACAATCAGGAATCCCAATGTGCCACTATGATTCCAGTTCTCCGGAGGATCATACGATTCACATATGAGGTGCATCTTCATGGAAACATCACAAAACGTATAATCGCTAATAACAAGCTGCTGACAAATGATGAGAAGCCGTCTCAGATTGTTGTCAAAGCCAACTGTTCTGTAGCCGAAATTGAGATCACCATTTTCGGCCACGTGCTTGGAGATGTACCCGCCACCCCGGATGTGAATCAGACGCAGCTGACATTTCCGGACGGCCATCAACTCGGTGAGAATGTTCGTTATCAAGTGAAATCTTGTATTGCGGGTGAAATCGGTGAAGCTGATGCTCTGTGTCTGCGCGGTCACGGCTCGATCCAAGCGCCATGCGAACTGGTATGGTCGTCGGTAAGCGGGGTTGTGATTGTACCGGCACGATAGGGCCATGTAGCTACTGATAATAATGTGATGGCTTGCTTTTGCAGTTGTTAGAAGCTGCCACCACAAACAACAGACCCTTTAAGAAGAAGAGCGAGATATTTAATTCATTTTTAATTAAGTAATAGTTCAATGATTGTTGTTCAATCATTGTTGTTCGAAACAGGTACCAGCGCAGTTTATTACTGAATACACCAAAAAGTTATACGTATCTAATAATTCTACTCGTAAGGTCGTTCAAATGGACCACTATAATTAGTGAATGGTCATTTAAGTGGACCACGCATACAAAATTCCACAAACCGATTAACTTTCGATTTCTTCCTTCAATCGTCTAAACAGGATAGTCATCCTTTACAGAGTGCTTGAAAAAAAGCTGTTCTTGTAATTTCATCATAAAGAAATCAGTGACTAAAGCGCTTTAGCCACGCCACCGAAGCCACTGCACTACAGCAAGAAAGTTGCAACCACTACCCCACATGTATGGCAGGGGCTACATCTTTATTGGTGTAGTGCAGTGGCTCCGGTGGCGTGGCTAAAGCGCTTCCGTCACGGATCTCTTTGCGACGTAATTGCGAGCAAGCGATTCATTTTTCTCTTAAAATTTATAGTACACTGTAAAGGGTATGTTTTGTTTAACAGGGTGAAGAAAACTGAAAGAAAACTGGTTTGAGGAATTTTATATTTTTTGTGTGGTCCACTTAAGCCACCATACGAGTAGTACTCGAAGCGCAAATTTTTTTTGCACAAATGTTTTATTGACTGAAAGTGTTTTTGCAGCCATCAGAACTCACCCTTTGGCCTTGGACTGCGCGTGCACATCCAGCAGGAAAAGTGTTTCAGCTAGCAAAGGTAGCACGATGTCATTAATCCTAGCATCTGCAAGGTGACATCATTACACCACGTGGAAATTATCATGCAACTTCGCAATCTTCGCGAGAAAGAAAACAGACGGCATGAGAGCATCCGAAATATCAGACACGGATAATAATCAACACAGGTAAATAGTTACCCAGCGTTCCATCGTGCGCGGCATCTTCTATAGTTAGCACAGGTTTCCATAAAAGTCGCAGTGGTCCAGAATATTTACGGAACAACTGGAACCATCTCCCGAACGCTTTCATCATGCCAATTGCACCACCCCCTTGGACCGAATCGAAATAAGAGTTCTCGTTGTCGTTTTGGGTGCAAGCCACTACAAGCATCAACCTATTTGCCCGGACGCTCAAAAAATAGCGTCGGAAAACCGCGGCCGTGTAACAGCTCACTTCGCGGTCCATCTGTTGAAATGCACCTGTATCCATGAACACTCTCACGGTATTTATATCCCAGAACTTGAGGAGGCAGAATGGGCTGGCCTTCTCTAATGGGAAAACGTATTTCCGAAAGTATGATGCTCCGTCAACTGGTTGGTAAAGGGGCGGACAATCAAATTCCGAGCTTGCGGCAACTTGCCACACATGGGCGACCATGCACTGAGAGTCATCACCGTCGTCCAAACTAATATACAGCATTCCCAGCATGGCTGTCGACGTAATTAACCGCGCGGACCGAAAGATGTGCGGTCCGTTCCATTCCTTCCGTAACGCCACGTGGACGGCAAAATCCCCTTTTTCTCTGATTTCTTCATCCACTAAACCCGAACATATGTAGTCGTACGTACTCAGATGCCGATGTGCCCAAATATGGCGCGAATGAATCCAACCAGCTGGCGCGACGGTGGAATCGTAATCAACGAGCATTTCGTCTCCGTCGATGTCCTGAACGTATCCCAGCCACCATTCGCCGCTGCCGCGCTTAACCATTACTGTAGTGCCAGTGTTGAGGTCCCATGGCCCGCTTTTCGGTTTTTGGAATGGATACAAGTTCGCAGTCATTGCAAGTGGTCGCAAGACGCGATACTGCAAATATTAAAAGGAAAATCCAAGGTTTCAAAGACCGAAGGCGTTACAGTTACTAGCTGTAACGAAACAGTAGACGAATTACAGATGGACCCTCAAAATGAGAAGAATCTGTAAGTTGTGCGTGTTCTGAAAAAACAGCCGTACCTCACGATCGGTATATTCCGCTAAGGTAAAGATTTAGTTCTTATATACCGTAATTATCGAATTAGAGGCCCAGGGTTACAACTATTTCAAATGACCCACGGGGTGGGCCGTGGGCTCCAATTACGGGCATGGGCTTGTATTTAGGGGGGGGGGGCTTCAATTTTTCAAACTAACTTTTTGGCATTTCTTTAAATGGGCTTTACGGTATTTAATTAAGCCCATGGGCCTCTATTTCGGGGGGGGGGGGGCTTTTAACTTTCAAACGACCTTCGGGGTGGGCTCTAATTACGGGGGGCTTGTATTTGGGGGGGGGGCTCAAATTCGATAATTACGGTACTCAGAATATATCCTTCTTCCGTAACGGACTTCATTTAAAACTGTGTGCGTATTTTAACTGTAACGATACAGCATGGCACACTCTAGTCGTGTCGGCGTGTCTGTAAATTCTCGGTACCGTAGCACACACAGCGCATTGGAAAGTGGCCCAACACGGACACAAAATAACTGAGAGTCTACAAGAAATTCTTACCAGACCTCTATGATAATAGATTGTTAAATCGCCTTGGCAAAAACCGGACATGCAGTCATATAATTTAACAGTACGATATTGTGAAATGTGAATAGCATAACACATAATTATGGCGCCAAGGATTCTCCCGGAATTAGGTCACTTGGTTGCCTCACTTGGTCTTCACCAGGTCTCACTACGGGCCCGCGCTCAAGCTCGGACTTGGACTCAGACTTGGACTACT
Organism: Paramacrobiotus metropolitanus; assembly: GCF_019649055.1. NCBI lineage: Eukaryota > Metazoa > Tardigrada > Eutardigrada > Parachela > Macrobiotidae > Paramacrobiotus > Paramacrobiotus metropolitanus. The sequence continues at coordinate 3,340 of NW_026570544.1, read as the reverse complement.
AAAACTTGGACTTGGACTTCACTTGGACTCTAAAACTTGGACTCTAAAACTTGGACTTCACTTAAAATTGGACTTGGACTCTGAAACTTGGACTTTATGACTTAGACTTGGATTTAGGCGTTTCATATGTTTCTTATGTCTTCTTACGTTTCTTCATGTTTTCTTAGGTTTCTCAGTTTCTTAGGTTTCATAGGCTTCTTAGGTTTCTTTGGTGTTCTTAGGTTCTTATGTTTCTTAGTTTTCTCATGATTCTTAGGTTTCTTAGGTTTCTCCAAATACCAATGAATACCTGGATAGCCTAAGAATAAACTCAGAATATCTTGAGAACATCAAAGGAACCTAAGAAAACTAAGAAAACATGAAGAAACGTAAGAACACATAAGAAACGTAAGAAACGCGCAGATCTAAGTCTAAGTCATAAAGTCCAAGTTTTAGAGTCCAAGTAAAGTCCAAGTCCAATTTTAAGTGAAGTCCAAGTGAAGTCCGAGTTTTAAGAGTCCAAGTGAAGTCCAAGTTTTAGAGTCCAAGTGAAGTCCAAGTCCAAGTTTTAGTAGTCCAAGTCCGAGTCCAAGTCCGAGCTTGAGCGCGGGCCCTCACTACGAATTCAATAATTAGTACGTAGGTGGTTCCCCTTAGTTAAGCAGACTTAGCACAATCTTAAGCGTGTATTTTTGATCTGTGCTGTACACTTATTTTTGAAATAAAAATCAGTTAACAGAGTCTACAGAGTAATTAAGTCGTCTCTGTAGTTTAACTGGCTGCAAAAACATCGTGCCGGTTACTAGATAATAAGTAGATATTCTTTAATGGCTATCGTTTAAGTAAATTCTTTTGTTTACATCGCGTATTACACAAGTAACAATAACAAAAATCCCTGACATCATTGCCGTTCAGCTAATTTAAAGGCTAAATACACATCTTCCTTATCAACCATGTCACTAAAAGTACCGAGAACAGATAATGCATTTCCTCGCTGAATCTCGATACCAATTTTCTGACGCAAAAACTCCCCTGAGCGAGGGTTGCCTGTACAGTCACAAATCTTATTCAACAAATTTTGAAGAACTTCTTCGTCAGCGGTCCAAACGTTCCCGTAGTTTCGAATGCCAGCGGCTTAACGATGTAGCGGTCTGTCAGCCCGCTATGTTTTCCTAACTTCCGATTTTCTCGTATTTCCTCTGCACTCCCCGGCACTCTGGACGTCTGGGCGATGTACGTTTGGGCAAATGTGTCTGCAACGGCAATATCCCACACTAGCGGCTTTCCATTCTTCCATGGGAAAGCTGTCACTCCATCGGGCCGCTTTCCATCGCCTCTGTCCAAGCCCACCGCCTCTGTCCTTTAAGTTATATTTTAGCTATATTATTGTCAGACCATGGATTATTACTGATGTGGAAAGTGTAGTGATGTTACGAAATCCAACTTTGGCAACACTGTGCTGATTAATCGTGACGGTGGTGTGTGGATGTTAGCTTTTAGTCAAGACCTCGACGGTGAGAATGTTTATGTCGACTTCGACTGCTTCGAAATAGTACTCCTGTACAGTACCGTACTTACCTGTTAATCCGGCGTCGAAATTGTACCGCGTGAACTTCCTTCTCGTGCGTTGTAACTCACAAATAATACTGTAACTCTTTTTCTTCGTAGTTGCATGTTATTTAGTTTTAAAATTTAGCATTTAGCATTTGCCACTATTTGACTATTCTCTTTACGAGTTTTGCTGATGCTACTATGTAAAACGAACGTTAACGCATCATTTAACGCACGTTAACGCATCCGCTGGCATTCGGCGTTTGGATTCATGCTTTGCCGGCCGCGTGTCTCGGTAATCTATTGGAAAACAATGCCTTCCGTATTAGCGTCGCGTTGCGTCTGGGAGCACCAGTTGTTACTCCCCACGTGTGTGTATGTGGCGGTTTGGTGGACAGTTTGGGCCGGCATGGGCTCCGATGCAAACGGTCAGCCGGACGACTGCCACGACACGATGGTATAAGCGTGGAGATTACCCGTGGGCTGAAAACGGCCGGATTCCCAGCTAGAATGGAACCAAAAGGTCTGTCTGTGAAAGAAAAGGCCGGATGTGATCACCCTTGTACCGTGGGAGCGCGGAAAGACGCTGGCGGTGGATGTTACCTGCGTAGACACCTTGGCGGCCTCGTATATTGACCGTACTTCCGTGAACGTCGGTGCAGCAGCTGAGATCGCGGAAAGGAGGAAACTAACGAAACACGCTGGCTCCAACCACGGTACGATCTCGTTGCTGCAGCCATCGAAATTTACGGACCTTGGGGAGGCGGAACTAAGAAGCTAGTGGAGAAGGTTGGAAACGGAATAGCGACGTCCACTGGCCAGAAACGGGCGAAAGAGTTTTTTAAGCCGCGATTATCTATCCAAATACAACGGGGAAACGCGATTTGTGTAATGGGTACGATCCCCGATCAAGATAGCACCGAGGAAGTGTTTCTGTTATAATAACTATTTTGTTTTTGGTACTGAGTTTGTATCCGATTCCGATACTTAATAAAGGTATATCGAAAATTTAAAAGAAACTGGGAATAGGCAGAGAGTGTCGAAAGTGAGCAATCTGTACCGTAAGGTAAGATTCTCAACTGTTCTGAGCACTTCCGGCCAAGCCGGTACATTAGGAACCTCAAAAGCCGCCCAGAGAGTCAGCTGTTTTCGCATCATACTGGATCCCAAATTCGCGTGCACGGTTGATGGATGTCTTAGTAGCATCTGAGAGACTGAGTTTTAATACTGTTAAATACATGGATGTGCCATGTAGATTGACGAGAAATATTCCAGCTGATTTCAGAAAACGAAGAACCCATGCCGAAACATTTTGCGACGCCGGTATTACTGGAAGTATCAAGGGATTTGGATTTCCATGTGCAAGCCACAGCAAAACGGTAAGAAACTCAAAAGTGCACTTAAGAAGTCCCTTTATAAATAGGCCTGCCGGAATTGGTCCGTAGGTTTTTGCTGTGGCTAATGGTAAGCGTAACGTTCAACCACAACTTAGATTGCTCTGACTGTGTTCGCATCTCGCACCGTATCAACAACCGCTTAATGCCGACGGAGATGCCACAAGGGGATAATAAAATTTAAAAAATAATATAATATATATACCAAACAATCACATACGCTGTCGGTCCATCGGTAGTCCATCAAAATGGAAAAACATGGGATAACCCTAAAATTCCTAGCAACTTTTTCATAGAACGAGAAAATGGAAAGACTTACATAGAAATGATTATTTTAAGCACCCATGCTAATACGAGGTTCTCGCTGCAAATCAGTTACTTTAAACAGAGGCCTATATGTGTACGTATTACGTAGG
>NW_026570543.1:0-50919 GCF_019649055.1 Paramacrobiotus metropolitanus | reverse complement strand
AATATCAGTACGTCGTGATCTTCTTGCAGTACTAAGGACCGTTTAATTTTAAGCACAGTTATAATTAATTAGTGGCGCCAGTTCTGTGGCATCAGCAACTGCCACACTACTCACGCTACGTAAACCGTTTGCTACTGCAGATAACACCTTAGAAACTAATTAAATTCTCAGCGCAGTAGTAGCAGTATAAATGTACAATATACCGTACTCTGAAACTGATAACTTTTTAAAACCCTTAATCTGATCTGTAGTTTATCATGCAAATAAAAGCTAGAAAAATATCTCACTGCGATTACTTCTATGCGTTGAGCGTAGGTCCGCAATAATGCTGTAACACTGCTAACTGCTTGTTCACTGCACTTTCAATGTCCCCAATACCTGGTTTCGGGAAACCGGAAACAGCGACGTCTTCCCGGCGAGCAACCCACGCATTAACATCCGGCTGCACAAGGTAGAATGGAAAGTGAGTGTTTGTACTTTTGTATGGCTTGCTGCAATGCGACACAATTGAAAGCCGGTGCGAGCATCAACATTACAATAACCTTACCATACAATTTTGTGAACGTTTTAAGCAGCAAATCAGAGAGCCCGGTAACAGAAAACTCGTGGTGTGCAGCAGAATGAATGAAGGTGATGCCAAAACGATTCTTTTTTCAATCTAGAAAAATACCTAGACCACGACCACGAGGCTTGGTGAATCTGAAACAGCCTCCAAACATTTTTTTTCAATTTTGTGCCAAATTTGGCCTACCTTGGCACAGTTGGACTGATTTGTGCTTGGAAATGAATCATCACATACCCGCAGTATCATACTATACGTCGTAGACGTACTGTCTCACATTGTCTGTCATATCTATATAATTATTCTTGTAAACGACGGCACATCTTTAATGTCATTAATTTTAGTGGAGCTTAGATACATTGGTTAAATACTAATAATCTCGCGTAAGTACTTACACGAGATATTACGGTACGAGATAATAAGTGCAGGTGCATTGCAGTAATAAACTGCTATAAGTACAACGTTAACAAAAAAAATATTATACAGATACGGTACTTACTCTAGAGTAGGTCTTTGCGCATGTATGCACGTCTAAATCCTACTGCAAAATAACGTTGATTTTAGGTTTTCAGATTTTTTGACTACATATATAAACACTGCTTTTAATGAAGTATAGGTTCCACCATTTATTTTGTACAAACATGAAACACGTGTACTTAATACTTAATACTAATCAATAGTCGCCCCAGAATATATGAATATCATTATTGTGATTTAAAAACTCATATGCGGACTCGGACGGCGGACGCAAATTATAAGCATTGCCGGAAAAGCGCATACTAATTATAAGTTGTTATTAGCTTTAATTAAGGGCTCACTTGGATAAGTATCGTATACTTTTATATTTAAAAACGCTACATGAAGCGCCATTTAAAAACCATTTTAATTTAATAAACTAAACCGACGAAGATTTAATATGAGCCATCCGCCAGCAAAACGATCCACCCGCGGCCTTGTCGGTGCGCGTGAAGACCTGAAACTGGAAATCATTACAGCTAAAACTGAACCGAAATCAGACGCCGGAGAAAAGATGACAGCTAGCTTATTCTTCAAATTATATTAAAACAGAAAAACGAATTCAGTGAAAACCCAAAACTCTAAACCGATTTGAAAAACGAAAATGAACCCACGCACTGCACGCGGGTGACGGGCCCGAGCATTTGCTTTTGGATTACTGCCACCCGCCCTACGAGCGGCAATTTATACTGATGCCATCAGAGAAGGGTAGACTGATTATGACTTGTAATTTTCTCGTTTTGTCAGTTGCCATTGAGTTTGCAAAATTTGTGTGGTGGTCAATTTTTTTTTGGTAGTAAAGACATTTTAAAAAGATTTTTGCAAATGAAGTACCGAAGTGCTTAACTCTTCCAAGATTAATGAAAGTTCCCATCTAAGGTCGCTGCACACTCCTCGGCAGCGAATCGTTTTCGTTCAGACGTCAACATGATGGAAATTCCCTAGCTTACTTCACGGTTCTTTACGGAGCAGTTATATGATAGTGGCGTTCTTCGCATTGGTTTCAGATAAGCGAACACGAACAACGGTTACCCAGGCGAGTCTTGCAGAATTTCATGATATCCGCACATACGGCACAGTCTTTGAAAACCTGACACTTCTCTGCGCAAGGTATCATTCCGCGAACGCAGAAAAGCTTTCCGCCTCATCCAGCAAGGGTTCGCCGTGGTCGTCCAACAACGGCAATGTCCAGTGGATGTCCATGCAGAACTCGCCTTTCCCGGTGATGGCCGCGCCGATGCGCATGCTGAGAATCTTCTGCTGGCCCGGCACACGTCGCACCATGCAGTCGTTGTTCTACAGTGCCTACTTTAAGCTGGGCATTGAAGATGAAGCCGTGGATTGAAGATCTGTACCGTGGAGCGTCCTCCGAAGAAGTGGAAAAACAGTGCAATGCGCATGACGCTGGTTCGCGCTGCTGCCCTGGCGGGATCGCAGCATTCGTCTGAACCTTTTACATCGACCTGTCTGGGCGTGGATACAAATAAACCGTACGTGCTCACCTTGAAGATTGTCCCCGTGGATCCGTATCGTTTCCTGGCTTTTTTGACGGGCGCCTGTCTGCTGTTCTTTGCGCGACGAATGAGCCGCAATACATTTTTCATTATTCTTCCGGGATCAGTATTGCCTTGGTAGGTTCATTGTTGCTGGCGGTGTTTTTAATCAGCCGGATGATTCCGCGGAAAGCGGCGGGGATCTCGTTTCTGGTTGGTGATTTATTTTCTCTAGACGTTGTGGAAGAATTTTCGGGAGACAATTTACGATCATCGCAATTATGTCGTGGCATACATTATCATCGTCTCAACCATCACCTTCATGCTCATTTATCGCTTCGGCGGGATTCGCAGTCCGGAGACAATGAATTGAATATTATGCAGTGGAAGTTGCAGATTGTGGGCGCGTTGATTATGTACTTCAGCGTGACGACTGAACCGATCGGCATGGCGTTGATTTGCGCCGCCGCCGCGTTTGATATGGTCATCCACAGTGGGTGTAATTTCCGGAGATTTAAAATTATTAATAAACTCTTTCCGCCGCGACCGCGCAAACTGCTGTCACCCGATGAGTTGGAAGAGGTGGGACGACGGGAGACAGCCAAAGAATTAAAGAAGCTGCGGGAGTATGCCAATAGTCCCGAGTAAGTCATGGTCATTGGTAAAGCGACTGAGCAGTCCGTCGCGGTTCGGTTCGTTTGTGGAAGACGGTACGCATCTTTCGCTAGATGAGGTGGACACGTATGAGCGGGAAGTGTCGTGCAGTGGATCTGACGATGAGGACGAACCACCGGCGTCGGCGCCCGTGCAGCTGCGCTTCTCCTCATCGGCCAGCTCGCATTGGCGGTCACATCGGAATAGTCCGCTGCGATCGGCGCACTCGCCGCCGTGGAATCGACATGGGAGCCGGAACGGGAATGGAGTCGATGATTTGATGGCTCATAATTTATGAGTAGCACCAGCGTGTCGTAACTGTTTTTGCATTTCGAGGTACGAAATTGTGATTGTGTTCTATCTTGGCAAAACTTTTTTCTCAGTATTCTCTTTAAATGTTCCCCGCAAATGCGCAGACGAAATTGAACTCGTATTATGTTAAAGGGCAGTTTGAAATCGTAGCACACTTTTTCGCTGTTGAATTGCTTTGCCTTTGCTTTGCCTTTGCTTTTTCGCTGTTGAATTGCTTATATGAAGATGCAGACGAAAAGAACACAGAACAAGTTTGGAAATTGGTTAGTGCTTACACAGTAGCAGTTGAAAACCTCAAAGTGATTACCCTTTTGAGCTTAAGAAAGCCGCTAGCCCAAGAGAGGGATCTCTTATTGGTTGTTCATTAAAATCCGAACGATCCAAACTGTAGATCATGTCGGTGGGATCAAGAATGAAATCTTCCGGTGGATTGCAAATAACAAAACGCTTCGCTGCTCTCGAGCTGTCATCTGCCGGGTCCACCTTCCGGTAGACACCCAGACATAATCAGCTAAATGTTACCAGTGCATCGATAAATAAACCGCCATACGCCGACTCCTATGATCAAACAAGCGAATTCATGAAATTAAGATAATTTTATTTCTGGGCGATGTCACTGATGCAGTCGTATTCTTACCGCATGCACCGATACGGCCCGGAAGAAATTGAAAACTGGTTTACTATAACTTAATTTTTCACCATTGCGGGTTTGGAAATATTGGCGCCGTCGATCATACCTATAGATAAAACGATTATAACAGTAATACACCCCGTATGGACATAAACATGCGAGAAAAAACAAAAAGACGGTATTTGCATCAAAAATTTACCGGCTCCTCGGCAAGAATTTTTCCAGTTCCAGCGATGCCCCACCGAAAATCATGGTGCGGAAGACGTTGACGATAACAGGGTTAAAAAATGGCTTTATCATCAATAAATCCAGCAGAATGCCAGAAAAGCACCGTCCGCAAGCATAAGGCTGTGTCATGTAAAACTCCGTCCCGGAAGGTCATCGTCATCCTCATCCAGAAACTGCGCATTGGTATCCCGCACTAGTAAAAACGTATATTTTTCGGCCACGGGCATTGGAAATGACAGGATCAAGCAAATTTTAATGTAAAAAAAACAAAAGAAAAGCCAAAAGATAATGAAATACAGGAGTCACTGAAATTTGGAAGTTTCTGAGGAAGCGTTTACTAGATTAAAAGTACTGTACAAACGAGTACAGTTTACAGTAGTTTAATTACCTACGCACCACGTAGTCTAGTTTAATGCTCTGGTACCATTAAAGAAAACGCTAGAAACTTAGAGAAGCCTCTCTGATAGAAAAAGCAACACAGATCTTAAAAAGATTGATTAAAAATACATTGCAGATAGATACATATTTAAAGAGCATCGATTCTGAATCTCCGACAGGAACGACTTCCGCTTTGTTGTTCAATAAAATCAGCGGAAGCCCTTCATTGGCTTCGTTTGACATAGTTGTTTTATTTGTACAGATCTGATGACAATTATTCGGTCCACTTGTAATGACTGTACCTACATAGGTACCTTTGTTCAGTAAAGGGGCTTCTGTTTATGCGCGATGCGGCTCGTTCAACAGGAGTCGTTACTACAGACCCGTCGTTGCGTCCTTTCGACTGTTTAAAAATTTTGTGCACCTACGGACCGACTTCCCTAAACTCTTCTCTTCCCATTAGCCGGCCAACAAATAATATGTCAAACGAACCCGAAACTTTAATAATCTACTATTTGGCATATCAGCCTGACACAGTAATATTATAATCGGCAGTACAGATAGGACTACTCACGAATATCGGTTATAAGCGGCACTTCATAACCAGTTTGCCGGGCTCGCGTCTTCAGTGAAATTCTTTGTTGGTACATGCTTTCGCCTTCCCTCGCGGCTGTAAATCAGAAAAGACAGATATTATGACACTTTCTTGTCGCCAATGTTTCTTAAAAAACAGAAGCTGTTCAGTATTATTTACGATTTGCGGCCTCTTCTTCGGAAAATCTCATGGCGCGCACATTGAGAGTAGCCAGAATTACCGATGAGCGTTTATCGATGAGCGCATTATCGACATTCTGCATTTGAGCACCGGAACTCGGTGAACCGATAATCACGCACATTTTACATGTGTTCAGTGTGACCGAACGCAGGTCAGCTCGATTTAAAGCGGTGCCCTACGAAAGAATTGTTCAAGTAGTTGTAATACCAAAAAAATTAACGATATCATATTCTAACAAGGACTAAATGTCAATGCTTGTATAAGAGTGAAACATGCCATACTCCAAGTCTCCAAACACCGTAGTTACAGAGTATGTTAACACAGTTTACTTTGCTGCCATCAGTTAATGCCGAAAAAATTCTTTTTACGAAAAATATACTACAGTATATCTTCGGAGTATAACCGCGCGTAGCGCAACTTACTCTAACGACATGTATTCGAGGCAAATTCGGAAGATATGTCCATTCCTACAATAAAATTCACCGATTCTGCTAAATGGACGAGGATAACGACAGAAGAAAAGTCGAAGCACCTTCTTCATAAAACTGTGGTCACTCAAAATGACAACATCGCGCAGCTCCGTGGCTTCACAACACTGGACCGTAGAAGTGGAATAAAACTGTGCAAACCAACGATTTGAGATCCCGGTTGCGATAAAATGCAAAAACGATGTGCCCGCTGAATTCGGCCTTGGCAGCTTGTTGTCGCGTTGCTTAAAAATAACAGTCCCGTTCGGATACGGAGTGGAAGCAAGTGCGTGCAGTGCTTACACAGTACGTACTTAATACTGAGAAATCCCTGCTAAATGCTAACTATACCACCGCTTAAAATACAGTTTCTCCCGATCGATTTTATTCATTACAGTGTTTGTGTATTTGTGCATTGTTGTAAAAGGTTGTGCGAATCAGTTCCGTAGAAAGCACTAATTTGACAACTAAAAATGCGATAGGTTACTTTTCGGTTGTCTACATATTTAACTGTTTTAACCGGTGGTGCCACTGTATATATGCAATTCAAATCATTAGAAGATTACAGTAACTTTTAAATGATGTGACTAAAGATAATAGTCATCGACTGCGCATAGAAGTATTCTGGATAGCGTCATACGTACTCCGGCTTTACAACCGTGCTTTACAAACCAACGAATAGGTTAAATTCACGATCGTAGTGATAGCAGATCTTACCGTTTCCGAAACAGTTCTGTCATCGAGATTTCGGGTCTTCACCAAGTTCTTACGCAATGCACGCTTGCATTTAATTCGATTTTCATGTAACACTAACGCTACTCATATCAGAAAAACGGTGAAAGAAGGTTCATTCACAACTCGGATGAAAAAAATTATTAATGCTGGTTAATCAACCAGAAGACGTATTCATTACAGGCGATACATTCTAATAAAAGCACTAAACACATAAATATTCCTCCGACAGCAGAAATAAATTACGCATAAAATCAAACGCTTGACAATCAAAAACTGAAGTAATTAAGACAACTTAAATTATCTCTTCTCAATAAAAGGAAAAAATGGTTACAAAATACTAATAGCCCCGCGTCATGATGTGCTTGAAGATGCAGGCGTACAGGAGAGGAACCATGCGGAAGCTAAACCACCAGGAAGCTTCTAGCGGAGTGGACGCGCGTGCCCGCTTGTATTTGCGATGTGGGCGCATCTCATATCGACGGCGCGTAAGCCCTCTCTTCATGCTAAGAATAAAGGAAATGTAAACAAAAAATATATTGCAATGTTTAATTAGATTAACGATCTCGTACGTTTTATCCCAGCCGTGTACGCTTTGGTAAGTGTACCCATTTAGCGGCTCGAATTCGCGAAACGCCAGCTACAAACACAAACACAATTAACTGGTGATTTCATGGAGCAGCCGGTGGGACAAGAAAAGAGCAGCGACAGAATACGACGGAGAAAGGCTTAGAAACTAGAAAATAATTTTAGTGCCACTACAGAGTACGTACGCGATTTTTCGCTGCAGCTTCACCACCGCGAATTTACGCGGAGGAGAAAAGTGTGCTCGATCAGCGGCGCGGGTCGGGACGTTATCAATGAAGGCTTTATATGACCGAGGAGTCATTTCCTCCACACGGCGTTGCTCCTTAAAATCGCGAACCGGCGTACCAAGGGCGTCATCAGAGGCGGGCGTGTGGTAATGTTTACCCAGCCGAACTGAGCTGAGAGGACGGTGTCTGGTCAGCGCTTCCGACGTCGTCCTCGTCCTGCCATACATCGTCTGCCCCCAACTCATTTCCCGTTTCCTCGTCCTCTACACTGCCCAATGTCTCGTTAGGCTGAGAAGAAACGCGAGACGGCGGTGTACCAGATACGCCGCGCACCGACCCGTCCTACCAAAGAAACGGCGTCACCACACACACTGACCGCGAAAACTGTGGCGCCATTTGCTTTCACCTGAACATTTTCGTTGGCCATGGCAACCGGATTGCCGGCGTTTGCATGTTGACCCGCTTGGACCACGTTTTGCGTCCCGAGAAAGGCAGACGGCAGCAAACGGTGAATGGCACCAACGACACTGTCCGACTTTGAACACAAAACTCAAACCAAAACACAATAAAATTAGCAAAAACGACAGCTTACTGATTTAGCAGTTTTGATAACATAAAACTGGTTGCCGCACACGTAGCCAAACGAATGTAAGCTGGCCTTATCGCGCCAGATGCGTCTGATTTCCGGTCCCGGGTGTGTAAATGCCTCCATCTACAACGTCAAACAATCGTGAAGATGTTATATTTATTATTATTAAAGTTATTCTACCCATCAGCAATTTATACAGTAATTCATACACATTTGACATAGCATAAACGAAGCAAAATACATATGCACGTTAACGTATCTCCACTGTACATACTAGTAGATCTGGATTCATAATTTCAGGCTCCTCACACTTTAAGCTTCCAGTCAAATTATTTTGAGGTCAATCTGGCTTCCAGCATTTGAGACGAAATACGAGTAAAAGCTTTATTTCCCATTTTAATGGTTAGATTTTGGTCGTGTATTTTTTAATTTTTTTAATATTGTTATTCAAGTACTTTCGATGAAGAAATTAAGCAAGTAACATACCATTTACCAATACATTAAATACAATGCAATATAAATACAATACGAAATATTTCTGAAGATGAACGATATACCTATTGTATTACTATTATTTCATTAAAAATCTTTTGTTTTCAATTGAAAAGGATCAGCTGATGACATGGCCGCGGAAAAACCCGGCAACGAAACACCCGACGCATTAAACACCACACCTACCTCGCCAGGATCTTCGAAAATGTGGATGCCGTTACGGGTTACAGTGATGGAAATCTTCGGCTGATGGTCTTCAGCTTTCATCTTTTCGCTATGTCCATCTAGCGCAGCGTCGTCCGTGGCCCCGTTCTTCAAGCGTACCACACCGACCAATCGCCCACCGAACTGAAACTCATCCATCGGCGAAACCACTGCAACCGAACAGAAACAGTCAGAGTTTGGTTCGCATCATCCCCGTACGCACGACTTCCAGCCACGCCGACGACGACCACGCTGACCTGCAGCACGCCGGTTGGAGTTCTCGCTGCCTTCACGACTGTTTAGAAGGGTAAGGGCGGAGTCATCTAACACTCGGCGACGTTTTTGGTTGGCCGTGGCGCCCCGCAGCACACCGGATGCCGTTCTGCTGGTACCCGCGCGTGGGGCTGCTTTCCGGCGCTGCGCCACGGGACTGGATGATAAGGATTCCATCTCCAGAGAGACAATAACCGTCTGTTTTGTGGGCGCGCGGCTGGGACCAGTTACCGGAGTTCCTCCCGCACCTGCGTAATCAAACCGACATTTTCAGCTTTTTTCCTGACTACACAACGTTGTAATGCTCTACCGGTAGCCGAAAACATAATTTCAGTATTTAAACAACATATCCCAAATTCTGGTGAGATGGGCAATACCAAACTGCATCGGTTATGAATGTATTTTTACTTTTTCAATACTTGGCATCTTTGCATTTGACCTAAAAGTTGAGCGTATAATAGATAATAGTTTTTACCGTATAATAAATGCCATGACTTTTTACAGCCGTTAATAAGCATGCGCTCTCGTTCGGCCGTTATCCATCAAATAAACCTATGTAATACTACTAATACTAGATAGAATATTATAATTTTATTGCGGCTGCTATAATTTCTTTTCATTAATATTTTCTAACTAACGTGTTCATTTTATATTTTATAGTCACCGTATTTATGTTTTACTTACGGAACGCATGAGCACACAATTACAGAGTAAGCAACAACAAGCTATAGCTGAAGTAGCCGTTGGTCACGGAGATCTAGAACTTTACTCATCAACCGGTTGTTTACCTGCTTGATTGCCATCGGCTGCACGTGAAACGGAACGGGACGGAGTCGGCAGCTCTTCAAACGAGGACTCCCGCTCGTCGGAAGAAATTGATGGAATTCCAGGAAGAGAAAGTTCCTCCTGCTGCTCAGCATCCGACACGCGAGCCTTTTCCGGAGCGAGGGCGCCGTCCTCCTTTTTCTTCAACTACATGCAATTTTTTATTACAGTAGTATTATTTTTAAATTTTTTTTCGAAACCAGAACTGCAGAAACGACAGCTCACCATCCACGCACGGAACTCCGTTTTATTGCCCTGCGGAAAACGGCTCCAGAAGATTTCTAAATGGCGCAATTGGAGCACGGGATCCGCGATTCCCACATCTTCGCGGGCCAATCTTTCTGGATTCGGCCGTCCGAAACTTTGACCAAATCGGCCGTCAGGCGGTAATGAGTGAGATCTTCCGGTCGTCTCGATCGTGTCTTTATCGTCTGGACAGCCTCCACGTATGGCTTCCAGTGGTTCTTCGCCCCCGCACCGGCATGCTCACGGCAGGTGACGAGCTCCGGAATACAAAGATCCTCACGACCATCGTATCCCAGATCAAAGATCTCCCGTGAGCCGCACCCATCACATTTCGGTCGGAAACGGCCGGTTTGCGCGCCGGCAGTGCTAGGGTTGGACGCCGGGCCCGTAGCGCATCCGTAGTAAAACGAAATTGCCGCATGGTGAGTGGTTGCAATGTGCGTTAGCACATGGCTGCAAATAAATTATTTTGGAAATCACACATCACATCATCTGAGAACGCGCTGCCAGCTCCTATTAAAATCAAATAAGATTTAAATTATTATCCCAGAATTAAGGTTTTAGTTGCAGAAAAAAGTTAATCGAGTAATTTTACCTGCTGAATTGAGCATTTGATTTTTAACTACAATGACATGACTTTTACGTAAAACTTTAATTTTGAATAATAATTTTATCGTTATCCAGATTAAACTAGTTTACTGATTTCTAAATTTTTATACATTTATAATAATAATAATAGTATTAGTAGACAGATATCCGTAGTTATTGAATAATTTAAAAAAAATTCAATAATCCACACGCCGAATCTAAGTTCCAGCTGCCGGCAACCGTACAAATCACATTAATTTTGTAACCCAAAATGCATCGGTATTTTTGTTCCATCTAATTTCTCACTGAAATATTTTCAGACAAAGTCGAGATCACACTGTACTTCACATAGAATTAGAATTTTGGAAATTTTCCAACAACAGTCAAGCGTACGAGTACCTGCGCGTCAGATTGTCACGGTTGCCGTTGCAGAAGTACTTTCCACACGCAGCCTCTTCACATAATATTAGGTATTCCTGGCCTGTGATTCCACAGTAGCTGTACAAAATCACGGCTGTCGTTAAAATGTGTTTAATTAAGAAATTAAGTGAGCCAGCATGTTCCTGCAATCTGTACAGTCAATCGACGATCGATATGATTGATATGCTCGATTACACCCACGTACCCACACTGTGGCCTCCGCGAGGTCATTTTGGCGGACGATAAGAGCGAAGCAGCAACACGTGTGGAATGGGGCAGGAGGAACAACGGCGGGCGGAAAGGAATTATTCCGTTGCCGAGCAAATCCTTATCAGACCGTTCTCCGCCACGTAGATCACTTCAGTGATCTGCAGCAGATCGCTCTCCGCCAGCAAATCAAAACTGTACAGAAATAACTTGTTGAAAGTTCATCATGTAAAAATAATGTATCATACCTAAACTCACATCAGAATAAACCAACAGAAATTGACACTGTATTTCGAAAATGTTCATTCTGAAAATCGCGATAGTGGCAACACCTCACGTTAGTCGCCGGTGGACTAGCACTTTTGCTCCATCCGGGTATCGCTGGCTTTACGCTGAATACCGGTAAGTGAATGGGGCTTATAAATGACCATTCCTAACGCTACCTAATGAATGGCGCTTGCGGATACGTCCGCATTCGATAGTCATCCATCCGATAGCAAATGTGATGTTTCCTCTTAATTTGTTCGTTGACGTTTTAGCCGACGTTGAAACGCGCCTTCTTATTGTTTGACAATTTCTTCTGTTCGCAAAAGGTAGATCTGTACAATTGTGCTTGCCGCAGTGAACAGAGTCAACGCTTGGTCAGTTTAAATTAAATTTAGTTCTGAAAAAATACTTTTAATTTATATAGGCGTGCCTTCTGAATTGTCATTTTTTAGAATACTTCGGACAGAAGACATTTCGACGGGTTCTTAAGTACAGGAAATGGAGTAATACAGTGTCGTTTTTAAGCTGTTGGCGCTACATTCTTACGCGTAAAAGAACGGAGTTACCACGGATTGGGCAATTAGGGCAATATTACAGAGAAAAATCAGAAATGCACGGCTTGTATAATGATAAAACTGTAAAAGTAACTTGTAGGCATAGGAGCAAGAATAAACAGCTAAGATTCCTCGGGAATCTATCTATTATTGGTCGAAGAGGTGACGGCTACTCCCACACTGTCTGACCAGCGCCCGCTTCCCTTGCCGGGTTGTATATAAAGCGGGAGCGCGGTCAAGACCATCGCATTAGACCATTTGCAAGCTGACGTTAAGGAAATTTTTGTTTTGAACTGCTGCCACAATCAAATAGTCCACGGACACTTTGATTCCGCAGCGTTATATTTGTGATCTTGTTAGTGCAGTGTACGCACTGTGTGACCTTTAACGTTTTCCCGTTCTCCGTACAACTTTTTGAATAACTCCTATTATCGTTCTCTTGTACTATCTTATAGATGGTTAGAGACAGATAAGTTTTTGGTTTCATCAATTAGTTGAATTGATATAAATTTTGAAGCACTGTCATAAGCTTTTGCTTACACAGTACAGTTACTTTTTGCTTGCATTTGTTTTTATTTTGGTTGATTAATATCGCCATGGCCCCAAGCAAGACTGCCCTTAAGAAACTCACTAAAGAAGAGCTGATGGACCATTGTCGCGGCCAAGAAGTGGATGACTCCGGCACCAAGAATGATATGCTGATTCGACTGTACGATCATTACGGTATGGAGAATTCACAGGGCTCTCACGACCGGTCTCCTTCAGTGGTGGAAGAACCAACTCCCGATCCTGATTCCGTTACCATCCTCGGGGAAACACTGCAGCTTGCTGAACAATCGGTCAACGAAATCCTCAATGCCGGATTTGCCACCGTCAAAAAATTGCGTCGACTGGCCCTGTGTCAGGATTTCCCGTCTAATCTGAAGTTCATCACCATGGACGCCGACCGCATGGAAGTGCAGTTGTTTATTGGGCCACGGCAGCAGCGCGCCAACACCGGCGATCTGCGTAGTGTCATCGACCAACGCAAGGCCAACAACACCGACCGGGCGGCTAGCAACTCATCGCGCAACAGTTCCCGTCGACGCTACCGTCCCAGCCGCAATCAACAACGCAGCGAATCCAACACCAGTGGAGGTAGGTCAAACAGTAACCAATCTCGTAGTTCAAAGTCATCCGTTCGTTCCCGCTCACAGTCAGTAGCCAAGCTTGCTAGTGTGGCTCGGAAACTTCCTCTGCCACACAAGCAAGCGGCGAAAATTTTAAATGAAAAGGGCAAACGTGTAAAACCGGATGCAACGCAGTTGACTTTTGATGACTTCTTGATATACAGCCTTAGAACCGCCGTGCGCCTAGCGCAAACGGTAACGGGCAAATATCAGAATGCGCTTGAAGTTTACCTTGAATACATTGAATTTCTTGTCGTGCGCCATCGGGACTACACCGACGAATCAGTTTTGGCTTTTGACGACGAATTTCGATTTAACGCGAATTATGAGAAATTCGATTTATGCGATACTCATAAACGCGCACTGTTATGTGATAAGCATTTTTACGCACGCAACCGCCGGCCTGCTCTAACTGTCATTAAAACAGGCAAAAAAGCGCAGCTTTTTCGCGGGTACGGCAACAGTTACAAAAGCCAGCAAAACGGGCAGCGG
This sequence comes from Paramacrobiotus metropolitanus, assembly GCF_019649055.1. Classification (NCBI taxonomy): domain Eukaryota; kingdom Metazoa; phylum Tardigrada; class Eutardigrada; order Parachela; family Macrobiotidae; genus Paramacrobiotus; species Paramacrobiotus metropolitanus. The sequence goes on along the minus strand of NW_026570543.1, from coordinate 37,030 downwards.
CGCTATCGCTTTTCCTGTTGTTTCTTCTGGCAAGAGAATAAATGTAACGCCAATATCTGCACCGGGTTTGCACATATCTGTGGGCACTGTGGCAGCGAAGGCCACCCAGCAAGCAGTTGCACTGCCGGCAATCAGCGAAACCGCGGGAACGGTTCACACTAAAGCCTCACCGCAAACACCTGCGCCTAATTATGTTGTTTTTGATAACGTTTCTCTATCTCTTGACGCCGATCTGATTTTGCGCTCCTCTCTTACTCGCAGCATTGAAAACTGGTCAAGAGAGCTTGAAGTAGACCACCCAGATAGCCTATTTTTGCTAACTGGACTCGCTCAGGGTTTCTCTCTCGTGCCGGATATTCACTCAGTGCCGCCGGCGGACTGTACAAATTACAAGAGCGCCCTATCTCCTGAGGCAAAACCCTTTCTAGACCGTCTTTTCTCCGAAGAATTGGCAACGGGTAGACTATCAAAACAAAGTCATAAACCGTTGCGAATTAATGCCATCGGTGCGGTTTCAAAGAAAGGCAGCACAGCCTTGCGCCCTATCACAGATTGCAGTCGCCCTCTTCACTGCAGCGTTAACTCCTTTATTGATGCCGAAGCATTCTCATTTCAGTCTCTCGAAGATGTAATTAGGCTAAGCAGTTCTGGTTGTTTTTACGCGGTGATAGACATCAAGTCTGCATACCGCTGGGTTCCAGTCAAACCGGAGCATCGTCAACTCCAAGGTTTCCGCTGGCAGTTCCCAAACGAATCGGAGAGTTTTTATGTAGATAACTTTCTTTGTTTTGGGCTTTCAAACGCTCCATCAATTTTTCATAAAATTTCAACGGCCATCTGCCGCATGATGCGGCGCCGTAAATTCGCTATCGTCGCTTATTTAGACGATTTTATAGTAATTGGGGAAACTTATGAAATTTGCTTATGCGCCCAAAACGAATTAATTTCTCTTTTATGTTCTCTGGGTTTCATGGTAAAATGGGATAAAATAATAGGCCCCGCGCAACGAGTGACCTTTCTTGGTATCGTGGTCGATTCATTGCTGGGCCGGTTAGAATTACCTGTAGAGAAACTAATTTCGCTTTTCAAATTATGCGACACAATTTCTGCGCGTAATAAAGTTACCAAGAAGGAACTCCAAATTATTACTGGACACATGTCATTTGCGTCTAAAGTGATCTACGGAGCCAGGACTTTCACGCGCATTTTTATTGATATTTTGTCAAAACTAAAACTTTCCACTCATCGTGTCCGAGTAAGTCAGTTAATGTTAAGCGAACTGGAGTGGTGGAAAACTTTTGCCGGCTCACTGAATGGCATTATTTCTACACCCATGAGCCAGCCTCGCAGTGTTGCTTATATCGCAACCGATGCATCCTTTCAAGGATTTGGCGCAGTTTACGCCGGTACCTGGATAGCAGGTCGCTGGGATGTCTCAGTCAAGGCACCAGCCGGGTTTCACTCCAACTGGGTGCCAACGCCAGTGGTCAGTGCACAGCTTAAACGCAATATTAATTTTTTAGAATTAATCGCGTCATGCCTACCACTACTAATTTTTGCCGAGCAGTTGGCCAACCAGAAAGTCATTGTTCAATCTGATAACACTCAGACGGTCGCCTTCTTAAATCGTGGTACAACCAAAAATTTAGAAGCGCTGAAATGGCTGAAAGCTGTACTTAAATGCAGCATTCGGCATAACTTCCGCTGGCAAGCAATACATGCAGCCGGTGTGACCAACGTGCTAGCTGACTCATTGAGTCGGTTATCCCAGAGTGAATCATACACCAATAAATTTCTAAGCGATTGGCAAAGGCCTTTTCCAGGCGATAAATTACCGAACAATTTTCGTTTTAGTTACCCTAACACACAAACTGGAAAGGAAATTGAGGAATTTGCAGCTTTCAGCTATGGCGAAATCTTCCTGGAAAACCAGGGAAACCCAGTGGGCACGGTTTGAAACGTTCTGTCATTCGTTTCGATTGCGGGCGTGTCCAGCAACGGAGCACACTGTTAGCCTTTATATAGCTTACCTCAGCAAAGACTTAGAATATAATACTATCCTTAGTTATGTCTCATCCTTAACTTCATTCCATCATTATCGGGGATATGCCGGCCCAAACCTTTCTCACTACAAGGTTAAGCTAGCACTTGCAGGCGTGAAACGCCAATGCCAAGAGCGCCCACATAAACGGCGCCCTATCTTACCCACGGATTTAATAATAATTAAAAATAACCTGCATGCCGTACCGAGCAGATACAGGAAGACGTTTTGGGCGGCATGCCTTACAGCGTTCTTCTCCCTTGCTCGCAGTTCATGCCTTTTTAAATCACTCAGCAACAAGCATCTGCGTGTGAAAGACATCCAGTTCACCGATACTGGTGCTACATTGCAACTTGCCGTACTTAAAACTAATCGGTTTAAGAAAAGTAAGGTCGAGATTCCCTTACCACGGCTAACCGTTAATCCCTTATGTCCGGTAGCAGCACTTCGGTCAATGGTGGCCGCCTCCAAGGCCAAACCGACAGATGCACTGTTCAGTTACCGGGTTGGGGCCTGCGTAAAACCCTTATATGCTTTTAGATTCAACCAATTACTACGAACAGCAATTCAATCAGCCGGCTATCCCACCCATGCCATTTCCACTCATTCGTTTCGCCGCGGCGCCGCAACCTATGCCGCGACCATGGATGTTCCAACAGCACTACTGAAATGCCAAGGGAACTGGAGAAGCGACTGCGTCCACGCATATACGGATACCGACTTCGAAAAGCGGCAGCAATTTAACCTTCACATGGCGGAATCCATGAGACAAGCCTTCGCTAAGTAGCTTTCCCTTTTGATGGGTTTCTTTTGCCTTCTGTGTTTGTTTTTGTTTTTGTTTGGTGTGTTTGGCGTGTAGACCGCTTCGCGTCCGTTTGTTTGGTATGAATTGCCCTGAATAAACTCCGAATTTGTTGGGTAGTACCTTGACCACAATAATAGCTAAGATTCCTCGGGAATCTATCTATTATTGGTCGAAGAGGTGACGGCTACTCCCACACTGTCTGACCAGCGCCCGCTTCCCTTGCCGGGTTGTATATAAAGCGGGAGCGCGGTCAAGACCATCGCATTAGACCATTTGCAAGCTGACGTTAAGGAAATTTTTGTTTTTGTTTTTTTTTTGTTTTAACGTGTAGACCGCTTCGCGTCCGTTTGTTTGGTATGAATTGCCCTGAATAAACTCCGAATTTGTTGGGTAGTACCTTGACCACAATAATGTCGAGATGTTACTCTCCGTCCATGAAGGTAGTGCCGAGCGCGGAGTGCGATGCATACCTTGTACGTATAATAATGTCTACGAGTATATTGCTGTGCAGCTCAATGTTATTACGTAAAACTTTAAAAAATATTATTTTAGAAAAGATGGTACATGGATGATATTGCGTTTAACGAGTAGCGATGGTTTCGAGGAACCGGAAATGATCAAAGTGCTGTAGACATTGCTGCTGTTAGCATGTCAATCCGCCAAGCAAATCGGGCGTTTTGTGGTGACTGCGCAGAAACAACAACAATAATCCAAACCTGGTAAAACGACAAGGAGGCAAGAACGATTCTTAAGAAGCTCGGTACGAGCAGCAAATAGCGGTTTCTAATCCGTGTTTGTTGGTTGTATTCTACAGCATTGCGGTGATAGGTGGCGTGGATGCGGGTAAGTAACCTTTCTCGGTGTCCTAGCTGACGCATTGACAACTGGAAAACGGCCGTCGTTTAGTTTGACTTGAGTTCCATATTGCGCTATAAGCACGAACAGGGATAGGGGCGCACGAGCCGCGCACTTGTACCAGGACAAGACAGTCCGCATTTTTGGTAGATGGAAATGCGAAAAAAAGCAGGCCATAAATTACGGAGACCAGTTGGAATTTTTGCCTGGTGCAAGATTTTTCGCATGAATTTAATGTTGAAATTCCTGGGATGCTTCAAGGATCACTACCGATCACTTCGGCAGTTTTCATTTCGGCCGCGTTCATTTCGGCTAAAGTTTTCGGCCAATCACTTCGGCCACAGTACATTTCGGGCAACACTCATTTTGGTTTAATTTGTAGACAACGTTAACTTCGTTGTAACTTTGGCAGCTATTTAAATTCAAGAAAGTGTTAGAAAATGACCTTGTACTGATATCAGTCCTGGAAAAATTGAAAATGGTACAGGACTAAGAAAAACAATCATTATTAAAGATTAGCAATTCAAAACAGACAGAGGGAAACCTCCGGAAGTGGCTCAAAACGATTGTTATGCGCCCAACCCAAAGACATTTAAGAAACCGTAGGCGGTTGCAAGGAGCCTACCGTCACAAGAGCGAAGGTTAATGATTCCAAAAACATTTCAGAAAACTAAAAGAACCTGGGAAAGCCCAAAGAATTCTGAGACAATTTAAAACAAATTTAGAAAATTAAAGAACCTTAAGAAAGCCTAAGAAGCCCAGGAAACCTAAACAAAAATTAATAATAATTACAAAAACTAAGAAACTACGAAAACCCAAGCAAGCCTAAGATACCTAAGAAAAACCTAAGAAAACCTAGGAAACACAACAAAAATTTGGAAATGCAACAAAAACTAGAAAACACAAAATCTAGGAAAACGTGAAAAATTGAAGATGGCTAAATGTGCTGGCGGTGGCCGAAATGAGTGTTGGCCGAAGTGAGCCTCGGCCGAAATGAGCGTTGGCCGAAGTGATCGTATACGGCCGAAGTGATCGGACGCGGCTTCAAGGAGCCTTGTCCGTAATCGTATCACTACCGTGCAGTCGATGAATGCATAATAATTGCAGCGCCCAGCGATATACGCTTACTCCTACAGAAAATTCAAATTACTCCTTAATTTAATTTTGATTAAAGGTGTGCTGATGCCTTTGCATTGCTATTTCTTGACTTTTTCTTTAAATTTGTAAGCAGGGTTCTGTAGGCGCTGATAATTCACATGTTCCACATTAATTGGTGAATTTAAAGTTTTAAGGCAGATTATTTTATTCAACGGTATAAATGTTAGTAATTGTAAGTTTTTTCTGTTTCAAAAACATGATCAAACGGTAGAAAAGCCATAAATTTGTCGATGTGCCGAGATCGGGCATTTGAGGACGCGTAGCTGAGTGCAATGCGCTGGCCAATGCGGCTACATCAAAGAACGGATATAGCGAACATTTGAGGACACACGCGCGTTCAGTTGCCCTGTAACTGCACTGTATGCACCTGCCTATCGCTGAATGAAGGCAGCCTGTAGTGAATGAGTCAGGCATCTTGTTCGGCGAGATTGTACGAGTACTTACAGTGCGGTCGCTGCAGCAAAACCGTAAGAGTTATTTCCAGTTTAATGATGTTGCGGGAAGAAAGCATCAGTGGTTCACTGAATCCCGTTTTAGACTTTGATAAACCGTCGATTGTTGAACTCGTGAATGTCCAGTAATCTATTGTAAGTTTGTTACGGCAATGTATCATGTATAATATGCGTGGAACGTTGTGGATGTGGAGATGGACGGTGTGCTGCAGCATATGGCCACATTGTGGGCCTCCAGAAGAAGTCACAGAGCGTCAGCGACATTGTACTGTACGCTAGCGTCCCGTCTGATCGTAGATTTCGGATGCCCTAAACAGACGGAAGGTCTTTGACTGCTCCCTTGATCGCAACAGCAGCGCGCGCGCGTTGGAATCGATGTCGAGGTGCTGCTGCACGCAGGACAGAATCTCCTGTGGAAATACCGATTCCTTGGTTTAAGGGCTGAGATTCAATTGAGCGCTGTTGGTGGATCTGATAACAGGCGGGCAGCGTCGTCGCGAACGGATTCCCAGCCGACAGATTCGCGATTCGGTGGAAAAGATACTTACAGACTCCTTACCGCGGACCATTTCGTCATGCAAACCTGCAGTGTGCTAGACTACGAATCAGTCTGCATTGTCGCTGCTGCCCGAGACGCTGAACCTATCTCTAGCTGCAATTTGCCAAGATTTTCAGTCAGGATATGTACTGTGTGCGACGGCGCCAGGTGCTGCCATGATGGGATGAAGATGTGGTAAATACATGCTGTTGTTGAACCATGTTTCTTCTTGAAGCACATGCCGTATTAAAGCGTAATCGTGTTTTGCTTCGTCTCACTAGTCACTACAGACGCAGGTGTTCGAAAAGCACAGACAGTCCGATGAGTTTGACCATCAGCTGCTTTTGAGAAGCCCGAAGAGTCGGACGCTGATTGTGAGTCGAAACGCGAAAAGCCGTAGAGTGTCGATGAAAGCGGTGTGACGCTGCCACTGGAAGGGTTGGAGGAGGTTTTCCACTCGCTGTAAAGTGGACACCGTGGATCGACAGCGCTGCTGTAGTGCCTGTCATATGCATGATGCCGTTATCAAGTCGCCCGATACGTGCACAGATGTTGTTGTATCGCTGGATCCATGCAGCTGGTCAGAGAGTTGTAATACCCTACGCTTGTCTGCCTCGTCAAGCACATCACGCCCGCCACTCGCACGGTCTGCAGCCGCTATACTGGTACGGCTTTTCTGAGCCGAGTTACCCAGAATTTGATGGTTAGAGTGCTGGGTTTTGCACGATCAAGAAGATTTTGCACGACGCTGCCCTGCGAATTGACCGTTTCATCATGTACCAGCGATCGCTGGATTTCGCAGCGTTGGTATGATCTTGCGAAATCGCCAATGGAAATTGAGCGAACCTTTCGCCGTATGATCCCTGCGCAGCTATCCACCCTCTTGTCCAGCTGGCCGTAACCGTTTGATCGGGAGCCAGGATGGCTGCCGATGGCCTCCCCTCGCTGCCCACGACGGCGCCCTGCTCACCGCTATCCAGTCCCATGTACGCAGGTTGCGCGCTCCTTGATCATCATCATGTTGCGGTTGCACATTGGCGCGTACTCTGTCGACAGGAACTGCGCGGTAAATTCATTGGCATTTGTGGATTTTTCGCGGGCAAGCGCACATTGTTTCCTTCGCCGATCGTAATAAACAGGTTGGGGATGATATTTCGACCTTTTAATCAAAACTTGACAGAAAACTTTGTTGAATTGACAAATCTGATCTCTTATTACTGAATGAGGTAGTTACTTCGATTAAAACAAACAGAATATTCTGTAAAAATAAATCCAGTTTCTTAGAATTAATTTGAATACTAAAATGAAATTATTAATCAACAGAATTCACTTGTACAAGCCTAGTGGTGATGTTTTTACTCTGGCGTAGATCAGCCGCGGTGTTGACGCAACGTCCGGTCAAATCCGTAAAAACGGCCGCCCGCAATTTGGCAGTTCTCCACCAGCTCAAATCCAAGAGCACGCGCCCGGTTTGCCAGTGTATTATCGTGGCGGAAACCTTCGAGAAAATCCGTACAGGTGTGTTTGAAAATCAGGACGAATTAACAATTACAGAATTTTACGGAAACTGGTCTTGCGCACTGAATGTATTGTTACGAAAAAGCAGATGAACGGTTGACAGTTTTCTGTGCAAAACGGATGTGGATAACTTCCTGTCTAGTTTGAAAAATTTGGTAATTCGCCGCTGTGCAGCTATGTTGGAATTCAGTAAAGAAAGCATTTCGGAATTGAATTAGTCCGCCCGCATACGGAATTCTTCGTATTTTAAAAATTGGTAAATTGGAAAATTTTTGTTTGTTCTACCCATTTTGAAAGGTGAAATTTAAATGCAATCGTGATTTTATAATTTCTTGTCAGATACAGAGTGAAACGACATTCCACACGTGCAAGTTGGTGCAACACAGCTGTTTGGCATACGGAATCAGTTTGCAGGCAGCATCCATAGCCGAAGATCGCGCGCGATAACCAGAACGATTTTATTAGTTAACGGTTCAGGGATTTTGTACTACTGCTGTGAATTATTCGGTCGCGGAAATTCTCAATACATTCCAGGTATTCTCCAGCGTCCCATTTTCGTTTTCTCGGGTGTAATATGCTTGTGTATATAAAAACTGGCTATTTTAAAATTAAAAGTTTACGGCTTCTATAGACACAGAATTTTTTGTTTATAAAAAATAAAAGCACTCTTAAATTTTCAAAACAAATTTCAAATCTACGGTTCACAATCAAATTACAACTGTTAGAATTGCTGTTAAAATTTCAAATAGTACAAAGTAATTATTTTCAAACTGCATACATTTTTTAAATTTAGAAATTAGAAGTATGCTGAGCGTTCAAATTCAAACCGAATATGTGCATTTTATTGCAGATAGTTGTGTCTCGTCACTCTTCCAAGCACCCGCCTTAACAAACGAGTAAGGTCCCGGTGAGATCAAGCCCTTGCCCACGGTGACCACGGCCACTGAGATCCGCTCCCCGTCACGCTGACCATCCACTGCGCACCTCACCCAGTCTCACCCAGTCGCCGCTGCTGAACGCGTAGGAAGCGGCATCCCGCCGGCCGTCCATCGGCATGGTGTGGTCCTTTCTGACCAATCGCTCCAAAGGTGAAACACCCGGTCCACCATCGCCCGCACCCGCGCCCCGTTCAGTGCAAGCAGTATCCGGACCGGGTGGTAAGCCAGCGTTCATCCTAGTGGATACAGACCAGGAAAAGACGGTGGCTATTCACCGAACGTGTAGTCGACGACGGCATCAGACTGCTACCGGTTGGCAGTGCGGAAAGCAAACACAAATTCTGGTATTAACGTCGATACTTTTAGATTTAAATAGACAGCAATTATAAAATGTCCGCTTGCAGCAGCACCGACAGCACCACATCGGATGCCTCGCAATCCTTTTGGTGATCACAACGTGGCCTTTACCGGACGAAGGCCTCATCGGGATCATTTCGCATGCGCAAGCGAAGCAAAACCGAAACAGGTAATGCCGGCGTGCCACGGCTGTTAATCCAATACTAACAGGATGATTTCCAGATGATGATGTGTAGTTTACAGTACGATTGCCAATATGATTGTCAGACAGTGTGATTTTCAAAATTTTTGCCCAATTTATGTGTCTGTCTTGCTCTAGAAAATGTAATTTACAATTTTTCTAGGCAGACTGGGAACACGTTGTTGATCCAGTAGGACGCGCAAGAGTCTGTGCGGGTGCTGGCCGTGCAGTCGGCCGAGCAGTCATCGTCCGCGAAGGACCCTCTTCGAGGCCATGCTGGTGCTGCGGGAAAGGGCTCGTACCGAAACCCCATGTACCGCTTCCTCTTCGGCAACCGTTGCAACGGGCACGTGGACTATCGCTGGAAGCTCTTCTCCATCCTGCTTGGCGACACACCGACGCAGTGGCGGACGAAGGAGTTGCGGATGTTCGAGGGCGGCCCGATGTGGATGCCGCCGCCGTTGAAGCCGTACACGGCTGGGATGCCGGAGCATCTGGTGCGGCATGCGGGCGAAGAGCGGTATGTCAGGGAGAACGAGGGCGACGCAAGAAACCCGTGATGGAGGAGCCCGTGCCGGTCAGCACTGGCATGAGTGATGAGTAAGCAGGATGTGCACTATTTAGTATTTAAATGAATAACGAATTTATTATTTTTGTATGAGAACAGAATTACGCAGTGGCTATTTGGTTTATAATTTATTATTAACTTCCAGGCGCTGTGCATTTGGTCCGGTGACAGTGTGGTCGATGTTTGTTTTGATTATTACGTAGGGTAGTGTTTTTAGTACTACTTGAATAGTTCGCTCAGTTCGATTAGTTGAATATTTCTGCTGAGTACACTGTGTGTTCACTGCCTCATTCTGTTGGAATTTTCATCGAAAAAATGAGCGCTTTTAGTCATTTCTAGTTGAGTATACTTCTATTTTTATTAGTTCTCGAAATATTTTGTCAATTGGAAAAGTTTCCATGTTTCCGTAGATGCCAGAAAACTGCATTCTGATTTCTGTAAAATTACACCAAAAATAATTTTAATCTTACGTTTATGAACGGAAAGAATTCGGAAAAATCTTTAAATGATTAATTTGTGCGATCCATGTGTTCATGACGGTTGCGTGGGGTTAGGTGGCCAAGTTGATTTTGGTATCCGACATCCTCCACAACAGCAGCAGTGGACACGTGCAGAATGCCGGGTACTACAGGAATGGGTAAGAGACAGGTAGCTGTGGCGTAAGATGTAAATACCTTTTTAATTGTGATCGTGATTGTGGGGATTTTACCGCTTTTTGCGGATTCTTGAAAACAGTCGAAAATTCTTGTTGCGTTAACGGAAGCTGTCAGTTGCAGATTGTTTGTTTCAGGCAATTTTGCAATTTCAGTATTTTTGTTTTGAATTCTTAAGTGATTCCGTTACGGTCAATATTGTGTAAATCCTGGCGCTGACGTTTTGTCGTAGCTACGAGTGATGAACTGCTTCCGCGCATGGGAAGACGGGGCGTTGTATCCCCCCAAATACCTGATCAAACTGCAGAACGTCTTCCTGGGTTTGGAGCCGGGCGATGGGTACCCGTTTATCTGACCGCCTTCCCGTCCGCCACAATCTGTTGCCCAGCTTCATGGATGCCGATGTGGATGGTGTACCCAGTAAGTTGATTCAGTGCTAATGATAAAATGGATACATAATACTTTTAGATCGCATACAGATAGTTCCTAAATATTTCCTGTGGCTGTGTGTGTGTTTTACACTCCTCGATCAGTCACGTTGTCCTCATTGCAGTTTATTGGCAATTTGGCATCGCTTTTTAATTTTTATTACGTCCCGTTATTTTGATTTAATCAGTGCTTTTACCGGAGTCCAGCGAGAATTCTTAGATCAAAATGTTTTCAGAAAAGTATCTGGATCGAAATTTGTTATGATTTTCTGTACATGCAGAATTTATGTCGGTATGCGGCCGCCGGCATCGCCTGCCGTTTGGTAGTATTCGATTGGAGTAACTCGCCCTTTATTATTTTCTGCAGTTGATGAAGATGTCGACGGAGCGCCCTTGGAAGAACCGGCTGCCACCGAGACGAAACCGGCCCCGTCGAGATGTGAGACCGCGCATCCCGAACAAGTGAACGCCCAAGGCATGCGCAATTTGAAAAATAACCTTTTATTTATTCAGTAATAATTAATTGAATAGTTAATTAACAAATAACGTTATGCTATTTATTGTGTAACATTCCTATTTATAATCATTATATGTCTGAAACTATTAACTGGAAACATTCAGTTTAAATATTAGTATCGTAATATTATTTGAAATCACATGATTTCCGTTAGATTTCTTATTTAAATATTACGTATGGATTTGTTTGTTTGGAAATGCGTTACCGAATGATGAATTTGGCAGGGAAATAATTATCGTTTAGACAACGTAATTGCTTTGATAGTTTGAAAGTACAATGAAATCAAGCGTTGACAGTTATCAGTTGTGTTGCTGCATTATTTAAAGTTTCGTTGCAGCCATCACGACAAGCAAATGGCATCGTGTGGAAGGCGCCGGTGGTGCTCCGAAGGAATCCGAATCATCTGCAGCCATCCAGGCGAAAAAACTGGACGACGAAATCAGAGAATAACTGCGAGAAATTGAGGCACGACCGGAAATTATGTTGTTATTCTTTTTTACATGCAAGTCGCCGTTGCATTTATCAGTTTGTTTCTGCTCAGTTTTTTACCCACGTTGGCGAATAGCATTTTTAATTTGTTTATCAGTCTGTTAATCGCATTGGCATGCTACGACACAATCTATCTCCCATAACGTAAAATTTTTGTAGCCCTTGTTTTATGCCTTAAATAAATTAACAAGTACATCGCATTTTTTTCTGCCGTGTTCTGAATTGTAGCTGTTCTCCATTAATTTTTTGATCATTTGATAGATGCGCGTGACGACCTATCAGGACGAGCGGGAGAGCGGCTAACGGAAGCGCATCGTCAGCGGGTGGATGAGCAGCCAGGAAGTGCCGGATGAGAAGCACCTCGGCTGGGAAGGACACCAGCAGCAGCAGCAGTCGGCACCGTGAGAAACACACCTCCCGATCACGATCCCCGCCACCGAGTTCGTCGAGAACGCGCGAACCCGACCGCAAGCACGGAAGCGCCACCGCGGCCAGCACATCCAGTCGGGATCGGAGGATTCGCGGGGCGCCGAGCGGCGGAATCGGTCCCGCGACCGTAACCGGCGGCATCACTGAGAGTGTGATCGGACGATGGAGAGGAATCGTTTTCCTTGGGTTATGACGATCTTTATTTTTTGTATGGAATTGTTTTGGGTTTCTGTGTTTTTGCTGTGTGTTGATTAGGGGCTTTCCCTGTTTTGGGATTTGCTGTGTGCCGCAGTTTGCTGTATGTTTCATGTTAAATTGTTAATGCCGTCTTAGTCGTTTATTGCCAATTAGACTGATCAGTCTGGTGGGAATTTGAAAACCCAAAGTTCTGTAGTTTTGGTCATGTAAAATCTGCTAGCCTGTCCGAATCATCTTGGCAGACTTGGCTTTAGCGGAAAAGTCGGAGTTGTACGTTAATATCGGAATAAACGGTAGAGGTAGTTACAGTTGAAAAGGTTAGTTATTCTGGTCGTAAGTGAAAACTGATTTGGCAAACGTTGCCTTCTGATAACTGAAAAAATACTTTTAAAAGTTTTGGGTCGAGTCGGTTAAGATTTAGCGACCGCACTACAGCTAGCCACGTCAGAACTTACTGGCAGTTACCTTTGAAATTGTAGAATATTGTGGTATTTTCCTAAAAATTCCATTCGGGAGCTTGGAATTAGCTATAACATATCATTGCAGTCTCAGTTTGTAAGTATTGCACCATATGAATTTCCTTTAAAGTTAAATTATCGTACGTGAGAAATAAGGACAGTGCTCACCTTTTCGCGCACCATATGCAACCATAAAGTAATCAATCATTATCTGCCGTCAATATGAAAGGAAAGACTTCCAAGGACCTGGGCTGGAAAATTGCCGGGTGCTGCTGATAAAATGCTTTAACACAATTTACAACCGCTTCATAAGCGAGCGTACATGGCCTGCGCTGAAAGTCTGAATCTGAATCTGATTCTGAATGCTAAAAGTCTGATTCTGAATGCTAAAAGTCTGAGTCTGAATGCTTAAAGTCTGATTCTAATTACTGGAACTCTGAATCTGAATACCAAAACTCTGAATCCGAATACTAAAACTCTGAATCTGAATAATAAAACTCTGAGTCTGGCCGGTGATGACCGATAACAGCTATCCAAAATATTATTAGACGATGTGATTTCCGAACTACTTGTAAACCGTACAGTACTTGTAAACCGTACATACAGTACTGTAAAACATTACAGTAAAACCTTCCTGATACGTACACTCTTGTGTACGTACACCCTCCGAGACCGGAAGCGTGCTTCGCAGAATAAAAAGAACAACTAAGTTAAAAGGCTTCTTCGGTATTTTACCGGTCATAGTTAACATGCGTTTTAAATAATCTCTCATCGACTCCCAGGTGGCGTCTTCCAAGATGTAGGGTAGTTAATTATGCCAGTTGAAATAACTGGAAAAAATGGAATCCGAATACGGTTTTACGCCTAAACCGGTTTAGCATGTCCGGTAGGACTGCTGGTGAGAAAGCGCAGATATTGAACACAGAAAAGTAACAGGTTGTCAGGAACAACCTCAACTTTTTTCCGCAAGCAAACTTTTGATTATCTATATAAAACATTTCAACGGGTAGAAAAAAAACTACTGAAACACAACGTATTACGTAACCTTAAATAAAGTCGTTCGGAAAGGTGTTTTGAGCAACCGATAACTAATTGTTGGTACTTGGCAGCTTATAGTCCCACCGGGCGCCGTATTGCGGTTTACAAGTACAGAGTAGTTCGGAAATCACACCGTCTAATAATATTTTTATATAGCTGTTATCGGTCATCACCGGCCAGACTCAGAGTTTTATTATTCAGATTCAGAGTTTTAATATTCGGATTCAGAGTTTTGGTATTCAGATTCAGAGTTCCAGTAATCAGAATCAGACTTTAAGCATTCAGACTCAGACTTTTAGCATTCAGAATCAGATTCAGATTCAGACTTTCAGCGCAGGCCAGCGTACATGACAGGAATATCGTTACATATTATTGTAATACGAGTATCCATCAGCCGGCATGTACAGGCAGATACTGTGCCAGATTTAAAGGCGGCATACGTTTTATCCACTAACACACTAAAGGACACTTCCGAGCAAGAACCAGCAGGAATACCGCATTTGATTTTTCCTTCACAAACGTGGTGGCAACACAGCTTAAAATATTTTATCGAAATAACAAAATTTGATTTAATGCGGCCGCTCCTTTCATTGTCCCGAGCATGGGCGCACGGAAGCAGCGTTTCCTCGCTGAATTTCCAGCGACAGTCGTTGACGGAGATGCCGATATGCCGCATCGTATATCGGCATCATGGCATCGTATGTCGGTATCATCGACTTCTGGCTGTCGGTGAATGCCACCGTTTTACGGTTATTTACAGCGTGTGTATGGCAAGAGGTTGGAAGACTCAGAACTGCGAAACCAGACATAACACAGCTTCCACCATTTCGGACCGGCATGAGCCAGTATTTCTGTATTGCACAAAATTATTTAGGCGATCGTGGTACCCTGGTCATTTTTGCAAGGCTGCAACGTAACTTCCCGGTGTGCCAGGAATCCGTTAATCAGCGCTAATCCGCAAGGCGTTAATCCGCGTTTCCCGTAGTCTTAACTGATTACAACATGGATCGAGATACTTCCACAGTTTCACAGGTTGAATCGAGTCTCTTCTCGAGTTGCAGTCTAGAATTTTCTTAATAATGCAAAATTATGCATTTATAACAGTATCGATTGGCAATGAATTACAGTTTATATTACTGAGACGAAAATATGTGTCTATATGTACAGAGCACTTATGTGAATCCTGTACAAACGATTTTGTAACTGCTAGAGTAGTATCGAATCCTTCACTAACGCCGCGCAAAATCGGGCGTGAGCTATCGAAAAGAATTTAATGTGCTGTATCTGCCGTTTTTCTTGTTGCGATACATCAAATACATTAAAATGCCAAATAAACGGAAATCGATACATCAAATAAACGGAAATTCGGTTTACGTTTAATACAACTACTATACCTAGTCCGATAGCGTCGATACGATACGATTTAGGAAATCACAATAGCCACCCATTTTCACCCCCGTTTTTTATAGCCACCAATAAAGGCCCACCATTTCTCGCACCCTGCTTTCTACGGGCAACATTTTTGCTATTAATTAAGGTAATTGCAATGCGCCGTGACAAACGGGCGCATAGATTTTGGCTATGCGCCCCGGTGTTCGGGCGCTTATTATTTGGCTTTGCGCCCCGAATTTCCGGGCGCAGAAACATCGTCTGTTTTCGGACAACTATTTTCTTTTCGTTTGAGATTTTACTTGGTCAACGACTTAATCTAGAAGATTACAAAATCAGTATACTACGAGTATCAAAGTTTCAGAATTAGAGACAGTGGTCAGCAGGCCAGAACAAGCGGCAGCAAGTGGCGTTTTCCTCCGGCAGTTTTGTACCAATGTTAACGCGAAGCGTGGCATACAGTTGGCTGTGTCTTGTGGTACATGTATCGTCAAATGCGCTGCAGCTTCTATTGTTGGCTGATGTAAGGACGGTAAGAACATACGAAAGACCCAAACGTTAGGTGATATAGATTCGCTTTCCATGCAGAGAGCGAAAATCTGGACAAGCATCGGGAAAGTGCTAACTTTATTGTACGAGTCCTCAGTTGCAATTCAATTTCAACTGCTGCAGCCATGAAAACGGTAACGCGCAAGAGAGCAGGACGATCTATCGTGGCTCAAGCTTTGCATTTTTTATTTGGGCTGTTTTGCTAAACAAATCGGGCGCCAAACTCAGTCTGTAATGTTTTAAGTCACATTTTCAATGAAAAGGCGATAGAACAAGGAAACAGATAACGAAAGTAAAGAAACTAAGTAAATAAAATCAAAATTTTACCTGAAATGTAAGAAAAATTCGATTGTTTTTGCGCCCGGACAGTCGGGGCGCACAGCCGTTTTGATTAATTAAGAAGACACCCTGCTGTTGGTGTTTTTACAGACACCCAGTTCAACTTTTATTTTCATAAAAAATTATGGGATACGATTTCTGTGATATGATTTCTCTGCATCTCGAGGTAATTACAATAATTTCCGTGTCCTTTTAACAAGGCTAGCCATATGTTATCAAAAACGCTCGTTGGCGAAATCGTTAGAAGTGATAGCTGGTGAGATTTTTCCACCTTTCCACCGTGAGCGGGTGCAGTTATTAACCAAATAATAACCTTGATAGCCAAACATCGGCAAAAATGCTTAGAACATTTAGACCGGAAGTTATGGATTATTAACTTTTCTCTTTTTCTGGGTCGAGGAGAACAGTTACTAGGTGTACTGATGTATCGACGATAGGCAGTTTTACATAATGCACGCCGTCCATAAAATTAACAAAACGAAACTTTGCATTCTTGAAAGCTTTGGGCACGTTCACGAATCCTCGTCCCTTTAAGCAATGGACGTGTCGCTTAGAGCATCCAGTATCACGTTGTTAACTGGGAATCAACAGGTATGGTTGGTTTGTGAGATGACTATTACCTAAGTTATCACTGCCGGAAGATTGACTAGACCGGATGGATTAAGCGCATCCGTACAGACGCCCGCCGTTAAAAAATTAAGGTCTCGCTTGTTTAAAATTACGAGTATCAAGGTTTCGTTCTTAAAAATTATCGAAGTATTTATACGTACGTAGTACTACTGAAAAATTTTGGCTGAAACAAAACAGGCTGAGACGTCTGCCTGGTCTGACAGCAATACTTATTTCCAGTTCATCCATCTAAGCGCAGCGCGGATCAGTGGAGACGTCAGAGAATATCTTCGATTCCTGCCATTTTCGCGTTGGTTGAGTAGCTTGTACCTGTATTTTTCTAAACGTCATCACCATTATGCCAGTTTTGTTGCATGCGTCGAATGGTCTCAATCGCTTGTGGGCTATCCTTTTGGGATAGCTTTGGGTGGCAGTACTTGCGCCGTTGCTTAATAAGAACTAGGCACTAGCGCGTGGGAATGGTTCCGAACCACGGCACTGAAACCCACCAGTACAAGGAATAAGACCAGCGTGAATACACTAAACAGTAGTCAGTAAACAGAAAATAGTGCCCGAAGCAGCGTCTCGCGCAGGACAGTATGAAAATTTATAATAATATTAACGTTGAACTGAGCGACTGTTGCAATTTGCTAGATACCGGTGACGTGTACTTTTTGCCGAGGGAGAGGCACATTCCTCTGTCTAGTGTCTACTTTACATTTACGATGATTTTTGATCCCTTGATGTGGATTTTTAGTCCACACCGAGAGGAAGCAGAGCATAATTTTATTTTGTCCGTAAAAGACGCCGTGTTTAGACATTTTCCTAGTTTTCTGCTCACAAACGTAGCTGCCGATGGTGATGGCTAAATACATTTATATAAAATGAATTTCTGGCATTATAATAATTTCAGTTGTTTATCCATTTACCTGAGCATGTAACATGTAAGAACAAAACTACAAAAAGACTATCAGTATAAGGTTTTCCGTTTTTGCAATGCAGTACTGTACCATATAGACGTACATGCATTGTACAAGTGGTTTACAAGGTTCAATTTGATTGTTCGTTGGATTACCACTTTACCAGTGTTCGTTCTTTCTTAACTGCGTTCGTGTACTACTTTATAGTGCTTTATCTTTCTGTGGTCCTCCACTGACAAGGCACTTTGAACTTCGTAAAATTCCGGTCACGTAGATTTTTTTCTGGTAAGAAAGTTATAACTTGGAATCGAAGACATCAGTGACCTTTATTTTGTCTTTTGTATCAAGCAATGCAAAAAAACGCTGCGTTACAATTAAGTATTCAGTATTCTTGTCAAGCGAGCTGGTAGATTTGCCAAAAAAACGAGAAAATTTCTTTTTTCTGGAACTTGTGTTTCATATTTGCCAATTAATAAATACAAATAGCCTTTATGGGACAAAAATTCTTAATGAACACGTACAGGCACAACAACAGGTACACCGAATACGTGTATTCGGAACATCCTTCACAGAACACAGTGCCTTTTTTCTTGTAGCAGGCGATTGCAGTTGATTGGTATCTTTACATGTAATATTTAGTCAAATAAACAAACAAAATTAACACAAACAACAACCAGCTAAACTAAGAAAACACTGCACTACGTACAGCAAAAAAAGATATAATTATAACTAGACTGTAGTCGACGCACGGCGTAGCCACTTTGGGTGGCCGGTTACGTCAATAAGAACGACAGCGAAATTTCTGATTTAAGTAAGTACAGTGGGAATTCTCAGTTCCACTGTGCTGCGAGACAGTCAGCAAAGACAGCCAGTATCTACTATCTCGTAGTGATGCGATCTGGAGGTTTAACACCGTATCTCCTGTTTCCAGATTTCCCAGTTTTTCTGAGGCGAGATCGCTAATACGTCAATATCGTGTAAGAGTAAGAACCGTACTAACTTGTTGCACTGCTGGCAGCTGGCGTGCTCGATGTCCTGTGTGTGCAGTTGTGGATGCTGTCTGGTAGAATCACACTGTAGATTCTGCTGTTTTACCATCTTTAAACAAGCTCTTATATTTTTCCCTGTGCACCATGATTGATCATGGGTTTCATGATTGATCATGTTTTCATGATTGATCATGGGAATGAAGTATATTCCTGCGATCCTGTGGATAATTAGGAACCCGTCTGCCTATTTTACCGTAGCGTGTATTTAATTGTATCGTTGCGCGTATGGACGGTGGCACAGTTTCGTCGTCAGTCACGTTTGTGGCTCGGACCCGTGGCATCAGCGTAGTGGTGGAAGGTACGTAGGATCCTACTGTACGGCTGTGTGGTGGATGTGGCGGACAGGGTGCATCGATCTGCTGTCCCAGATCGTCGACCCGAACTCATTCCATTCCACCGTACCTTCCCTAACCAAGCCCATACAGTTCGAGGACTGGGAATATGCGTGGGCGGCCTGTCATGGGAGACCATCCCCATCGAAGTGCTTCGCCGGGAGTATCCCGGTGGGTCGTGGCGCTGATGGCCCGGGACCATGCTGAATCCGGCACCCAGCTCATCGTATTGGTCGGGGCACTCCACAGTGGCTGTCGTCCAGGGCTGGAGCACAGTGGCGCCACTTGGTCGGGTTTTGTCCCCACGCACCGCCGTCGTTACCGCGTGTCAGCCAACGGGTGGACGCATCAGTTTGCGCAGGAATCTACGTTATCGGATCTGGCGCACATGGTGAGTATCGGTTGACTGGGACGCTTCATCAAGCGCAGTGTGCCGTTGTCGGCTGGTGTTGTGCGGCGCTGGTGGCACAGCTGCCGCAAATGCTCAGGAGGTAGAGTTCTGCACGAGCAGCAAAGTGCCGTTCAACTCGCTCGTTTCTGCTTTTTTAACTTCTGTTTCGCTCAGCTCGCTGCGCCAAACCGCCGCTCAACTCGCCTGTTTTCAATTTTTCTTTGGACTCGTCAACTCGCTCGTAATTTTATTTGCAAATCGGCTCGCTCAGAGATCGGCAAAATTTACGTATCAACATTTTGCACGAATTAATTATACCAAACTTTTCACCAACACAAAACTCAGTAAGTGTAATTGATGTTCAGAGACAATCACTTATATCTCCATACTGGTAGTCCATTTCATCACAGTTTTCCATTTTTTCGCTAATACATTTCTAATTTTCAACTGGATGTAGTTTTCGTAATCCAGCCTGAAATAAATACGTATAATAGAATGCATGCTCGAAAATTAAAATGCGCCTTTCTTAGAAGCATTCAACTGGTCTATAAACCCGTCAAATAATGTTTTTGTTGGCTACGAGTACAAAATATCAAAAGTTAGTCCGAGTCCCAACCGGTCTAGAAAAGTTGGTATTAAATCACTCGCGCGAAGCGCGAAGGTGACGGTGGTTTAAGATCGTTTTCAGGTCGGTCATTGTAATTTAGTACTAGAAACTTCTCCAGTTCGCACAATGTCAGCCTGTAGGCTCATGATTGCTCGCACCGACCATCCTGCTCGCTCGGCTCTGTTCGTAATTTTTTTTCTATTGCTCAGCTCGTCTGCAAATTCGCAAAACGACGCCTGCTCGCTCGAGGTGCTCGCGAGCGCCGAGCGTTGTGAGCCGAGCCGAGCGGCTCGGCTCGTGCAGGGCTCTATCAGGAGGATGCAGGCTAACCAGCGACGGGTCTCCAATCATTCTCGATGTCACGGATGAACAGTTGCATTTCATTGTGGACCTGCACGGTGGCATAGGGTTTCTTCTGCGGAAGGCGAAGACAAGGCTCAGGTACGATAACCAGGCAATGGTTACCTAACCACATTTCACAGTGATCGTTAGTGCCCGTTTCTTTTCATGGGTATCTGGCAAATCGTTAAGGCAAATCACATGCTGACTGATACAGAAAATTGTTAAAGGTTTTATCGTGGCCCTGATGGATCGTCTTCCGAGGATCTTGCGCAGTGGAGGCTCCTACGATTACTTGCACCCGGGACGGGGGATGAACCGTGTGCTGGAGTGGATAAGTGGCAGGAAGTGCTTGCCTGTCGTGATACGCTGACGCAAAACCAAGATGCGCGGTATGCCCGGCATGGAAAGCTGTGCTTGTGTCACCTACTTTGACAAGCAACGTTATCATCGAGACGGACGCTGCCAGTCGAGACTTGCCTGACCTGGAATACATCCTCACGGTGCCCTCTTCAGCTGCCTGCCTCCCTTCACCCAATATGTTATCATTCACGATCGAGGCCAGTGCTTCGAGAAGAGACGTTTATAGATGGGGGTTGGATTTCCTTCACTGTCTGGCGTGAGTCCTCCTAGGATCTTCCTGACGGCGCTGTATCTGGTCGGCGTAAGGAAGTTTTCGAATCCATCTCCATTGCCGGTTATTTCTGCGAGGTGCACTGGCTCTTCGACTGGAGTGTCGCCGGGCTGCCGCCTGTTGCCGCGCCACCTCCCTACTCTGTTCGCAGCCAGTCGCGATCTGCCGTGTGCTGACATCCATCTGGGACGGTGCCGTGTGCGCCTGGACTACGATCTGGAGGAGCTGCTGTGGCGTCGGGGCGATCGTCGGTTGTACACTTGTACATATGTGCAGTTGTGCGTTGACTTGGTCAAGACGCGTCTGTCGCTGGGTAGGGATGTGGTGTGATTGGCGTCCACGGTGTGGGATGCGGTGGAAGGGAGGACGAGATACGTTTGCTTTCGGGGTGGTTGACGACGGTCGCTGCGGACGCGAATCAGGAGCTGTATCGCAGAGCAGTCTGCAGAGTAAGCAAATCTGTTGAATGTTCTGAAGTGGAAATTGTCAGTAAATCATTAGGAAACTACAAGGTCTTATTTCTTCAAGCGCTCTTTTCTTCGGTAGCTGTTATCCACGATACAGACCGCGATCAACGTTCCTCCTCGCATTGCCGCGACAGGAAGTGGTGCACGGAAGGACGACAGCATCGGCGCTTTGAGAAACTATCCCGCATTGCGCTGGCATTGCGCTGTGACCTTTGAGGATCCGGTGTGCCTTGTACTGATTGATATCATGCAGTAAATGATTTGTTAATGGAGTGCATGCTCGAGTGTTTTGTCTTGTGGATTTCTCAGGTTTGCGGCCCGCTTATGTTTTGACAGATTCCTGACGCTTTTTTTCTCTTAAATTTTGTCTGAGTAAATGTTTCACCGGGGTGGCTAAACAAACTTCGAATTCCAGATAATTGCATTTAAGAAGGTAGTTGCTCACACAAATAACCGTTCTCAGATTCAAGCAAACTTCATAGTTCTGTACTCTACTGTCATGTTAAGCTGGTCAAAGATACGTTTCAATAGAAGAAGTATATCAAAATTAAACTGGGCTAAGAGGTCTACCTCGCAAATGCAGAATATGCAAGTATTGAAAAGAACCAGAATTACTATGTATGTACATGTATATCAGTTTGAGATTAGGACTTCATTTCGCACCGCCGGAATCGATAAGCAGTCGACATGTCACAAGGATAGGCATTCATCCAGCTAATCTAATTTTTCTGGCTCTCGATCTGGACTCTGTAGTCTGCATGTTTCGGCTGCACGGATAGGACGGACGGTGGAAAGATAATTTCGCGGCGACGGTCGCGGCACAATAGGGCAATGTAATCATGTGAGCCCATTGCCGGCAACGTTCACGACACGGCCGTTATGGCAAGTTGTTGTTGTCGCCCATTGACGTCACGGGCTTGTACACAAACATGGTTGCCGATGGAGCTCTAAGACACAACTTGCCAACGGCGCAATGATGCCATGGAAGGTACTTCGTAAGATTGTAACGGTACAGTGAAGAAAACAATTCCGCTGCTAAATGCTAATATCCGCACACAACGATTTGCTCCTGTCGCAGGCGTCCGCCCATAGAAAACCACCATGCAAAGCGGACAACGCTGAAGTTTAATGCAAAGCAGCGTTACGATGGTCCGTTCAGACTGCAGCACGTTTCACCGTAGCCTCGGGTGGTTGACATGTAGACAAGTGGCGTTCGGCATGAAGACAGGGGGAAAATCCGGAACTCACATATGGAATAACTACTTGTAGCGAAATTTCGCAGAAAGGGATTATTTCCTTGTTGGCACACTGCAAACTCCTGCAAGCTGGTGACGCGAAGGGACGACTATGGCGGCTGCCATTCCACGACAAATCAGCAGTTAGTGCACTGTACGCCGACGGTAAAGAAGGGACTCGCTCTACTACCAAATGACGCGTTCCTCACCAGTGCGGGAACATCGCGATGATTGGCTGTGATCACAACCAATAAAAATTGTGCAAAAAAGGTACTGCATTCAAAGTTTCAAACTTCAGTAGCACCTAATTAGTGGCACCTAGACATAACTGACTGTGTGCTGTATTCAAACACTATTGACCCGCGCAAATTGCGCGGAATAAATAATACGACGGATAAATCATAATAAGTGATAAATCATCATACGACGGATAATTAAGTGATAAAATTAAATATCATGACTGCAGCTCTGCTAATTAAATAGTACACGTTTCATGAACCGAACATAGGATTCTTTGATGTACCTTACTGCACCTTGGCTGCAAAAGTAAACTTAGACCTGAAACACGAAATGTTTCTCCCGAAAGCGGTGAATTTTCTCATTAGGTTCCGATGCATTGCTTTATTCCCGGATCTGTTGCTGCACATATCCTAGCAGTTTACAGTAGAAGAAATGGTGTACTTCTATATTAGTACATCTATACTGATTGCTAAACTGGGATATAAAGGGAACAGGCCTCGGCGCATTTTAAAGGGCAGCAGTGGTGTTGTGGTCAAACTGGGATTTAGAGTTATTAAACTGTTGTTAATTAGCTTGCAGCTTGAAAGACCGGAGAGTATAAAAAACAGGAAGGTAGAATCAAGTTCTTCCAAAAAATAAATTACACAGTCTCTATGCACCAACTGCACGAATTTTAACTGATTAGTGACTGATCCGGAATTAAAGAAATAGGTCGAAAGCTGATGAGCATTTGTCGGCTTTCGAGGGAAAATGTTTGCATTTCAGGTCTTATATCACCTGTGTAGTCAGTTAAATTAAGGGAAGGAGAAATTTTCCACAGAATATTATCGTCAACTGTGTCCTTTGGTACCTTTGTCCCAGTCGCAGAATCTTCTCGGCCATGTTTGTCCAGTTTTAGTTTCTTTTTCAAGTACCAAATTTTCGTGAGAAATGTCCAAACAGCAAGTACAGCTGACGGGCAAAATTTCATGGAACGCAAAGTTCCATCTAACTGCAGCGGAATTGTCAAAAAGGTGTTAGCTTTCAGACAGTGGGGAACCTATGTTCAGTGCGTCGAGCTGAAGGGCTCAACAAAGATTAAGGCTTACCTGATTATTATATAGAGATAGCGAAAGCGAGCTTCCACCCACATCCAATTCCACCCCACCCGTTTTAAACCGAACATGATTTTGCTTGTGCAGAAAGCTGGATTTGCATTAATGTGTATCAGGCCTGAGCAGTTCTTTAATCCAGACACCACGTAACATGCCAAGCAAAAAGCTTGCTGTTCTTCGAAGCAAATCTTGAATATACCTTAAGTTGCCCCGTTTGACCTCGAACACCCTCATTACTGAAAACGAAAACGCAGCGCCTTAAATCGCAAGCAGTTCTGCAAGTAAGGCAATCGCGCCCACCCGGGAAGGCACTTACATGGTAGTTGAGCGAGAACTAAATAAACCAATGCGGGGTCAGGTACGTTATTAAAATCAGACTTGGAACCATCCCACAGTCGCAGAATCTTCGCGGCCATTTTGCCGAGGCTTGGCGAGTATTGTAGCAAGATTGTTTCACTTAGACTCAGTGGTGACTTTCGTAGCAAGTCGTGCACCGTATCGCTTGAGTTTACCGGTACCGTGTCAATTTGTCAATATTGACAGTATTCTTTGCTTGAGTCAGGCCGAGTATAAGATAATTAAGAGTACCTAATTTGGTGTCAATTTGTCAGTATTGACATATTGACAAAACTTGGGATGTTGCAACCCAGCTGGGACTGGTAGAATCCCGTCAATATGTCAGTATTGACATATTGACAAAAGTTGAGAAACGTCACAGCTAAACCCGACCGGTAAAGCATCAGGTCAATATGTCAATATTGACATATTGACAGTTTCTGATTTAGCACGGCATTAAAACGTGACCGTTAGCAAACTGCGTAATTTTTTCCGTCTCCTGTTACTAATTGTGAACAAACATCGATGGCAATGATAAATTATAGCACCTAGTAAGTTTAAAACAGCATTCTAATAATTTGCCATTACACGTTCTGAAATTGTGTTTTTAAGCACAAACGCGTCTCATTAACGAACAATGCAAACAAAGAGCAGTGGTTAGCGGCGTCTTGGCTGAGTCGATTTATGCTGGTCTTGGCAGCCAACTTGCGGATTCTAGTGCGGCAAACAATTGTTTCATCCAGTAGTGCTGGAACCGCTTTTCTTTGTCTGCTGTAAAATGTGAATATGTGAAAATGATATTGTGTTAGTCACGATAAAAAACGCAAACCTTACCGGTGATCCTTCATCGGAACTGCATCTACTAAATCGAATGAACGCTTCAAGAGAACCTAAGAATAAAATATAGAATAAAGTGCAATTGTCGCACTCTTTTTCATATAATTTTGTACCTTTCTTTCGTTGTCAGTCTGGCTTTTCCAAAACTTAGCGCGAGGCTTCGAATCAACTCCTCTGGACAACTAAAGGCTGCTGGAATTTTGTTTACCAAGCGCATCATACCACGTTTCGAATGCCGCTTGCTCTTTGGAAGACTCAAACTCCTTAGGTGATGATGCAGCTGACGAAGATGCAGTGACCTCTTCAGTCCGACCAAACTTATTGGTTTCTTGACTGCCTTGCCAAACTTCGCCAAATCCAGTGAAACCATTTTCTGTTGCTCCTGAATGTTGCGGGAGCTGGAAGCAGCCAGCCGAGAAAGTGCAGCTTCAGCAAGTGTTTTCCCACCCTTCCGCGTACTGGTCGCCCGCGCAATCTGATCTGCAATTAAAGAAATAAATAAAGTTGCTAGAATACTGTAGATTTAAAAGAAAACTTTCGTTGAGATAGATTTAAAAATACGCACCAAAAACAACAAGTTTCTGAGTTAGTTCATCGGGTAGCTCTTTGAAATAGAGCACAATGACGCGCTCAGTTCTCTGTCGCCGTCCTCCGGTCTCTGTTGGGATCGAAAATGCAACGCGACCCTCGCATCCGTAAGCGCTGTTGCTGGCCAAAAAATCGGCGATGTCTTTTTTACGATGGGCAAATGGGAAAATGTCCAACGAAGAAAACGCGGTTGACCAAATTGCCACAGCATCCAGTTTTTGATACGAAACCCGAAACTGAAGCCATTCGAACCACTAGAAATATTGAAACGTACAAATTAATGAACATGCGTAATGGCTACGCACGTTATAAAGACGTCTGATTTTCTGGACTTACTTTTTCACTGGGATATCGCAGCACTGTTTCCAGCAGCTGTTCCAGGAAATTTGCGAAATCATTTGGCAGACGCAAGGGGATTAAAGCGGAAATTTCCAAAGTGCGTATT
Organism: Paramacrobiotus metropolitanus; assembly: GCF_019649055.1. Lineage (NCBI taxonomy): Eukaryota > Metazoa > Tardigrada > Eutardigrada > Parachela > Macrobiotidae > Paramacrobiotus > Paramacrobiotus metropolitanus. Next base: position 11,009 of record NW_026570543.1, on the reverse strand, counting down.
CCTTTGGAAGTTTGGTATTTCTGGAATGAGGGAAGAGCCACTTCTCGCATATGTTTTTCGGTAAATTGCTTGAACTCAAATCCGGGAAGCAGAATTCTCGATACCTGTTTAAGCAATTTTTATATGCTAACAATATCAACCGGAGATTAGTTTCAGATTGGGCGGCCTTGTACTTACATGCTCAGCCAGGGCGTAGTGCAAACCCAGGTTTCTGGCAATACGGCTGTCGTCTGACTTGCAGTTCGGTAGCATATCCATTACTTCGGCCGAATATCGCACGAAATTCCGTTTCAACTCATCGTAGTCGTAATAAAGTAGTTCCGGTACGTGCGAGGACAAGCGGGTTGCACTTTTGTGAATGGGCTCAGTAGTTTCGTCCGGAAAACTCAAAGGTTCATCAACGGCAATTATAACAAGTCGCGACCGATACCGATTCCTGTAATTTTTTGGCAGTGCATTAAAGCAGTCAAGTCACCAAAACTGTAACTTACCATGATTCTGCCTCGCTGGCGCAACACTCAAGAAAATCGCTGTTCATGCAGATAATTGGTGACCCTGATGGTATAAAGTTGCCAATAGAGTTGCTGCGCGGAAGCCCATCATAGATGTGAACAGAGAGGTCGATGTATTCTTTGTACTGCTTCTTCGGTGGATCGTTGATAACTAGAGGCATGGTACACTCTTGACAACGTTTGCAGTATTCATGAACGGAAATGGAATTGTAGTTGAAGGATTCTGCTACGCTCCTGTCACTGCCTTCGTCGCCGCTGCGAGTTGAGCAATCATGGTTTTCCCGGTGTTTGACTTCCCAACAAGTACTAGAGTATAAACTTTATGGCCAACAGCACGGCTTATGTTCCTGGGTTTCATAGCCATATTCGTGTGCCCTGAAACAAAAAAATTTGGTATTTACAATGAATCAAACTAAATTGAGTTGACTGGTGCTACTGCTACGCTGTGATACCAATTAATCCAAAAAATGTGATCATGTTAACGGGGCCGAGCTTTTCAAGCATCTGGTCGCAGAATTTGCCGGCGTTCTTGCTGCTGAAAAGGGCCACTGTTTTCATCTCAGATTTCATTGAGATAGGGTAAAATCCGGCTGCCTCTAAGGTCACTTTCTTGAAACGTCTGGAGTTGTCGTTGCAGACCAACGCAGTTTCGGAATTGAAGATGTACACCTCCTTGGTTTGCTCCACGTTTTCGCGCTGAATGCCGATGTGAGTCCAATGGAATTTGATAAGAGTGTCATCTTCGGCGATACGTCTAAAGATTTTATGAAGTCCAGTAAGCCATATTACTATACTTACAATCGTGGTCAAGCCTTTATAATTTTCGTCATTTTATTATAAATAATCCGTAGGAGAAACACACTTACTGTTCAATAGCATCAAGTTTCAGCGTGATGTATTCTTTCCACGCGTTAAACTCCTTCCAGATGAAAGAAATGGTCTCACACTGATCTCCCATTGTCGCTGAAGGCTTTTCGTATGCAACCTTTTCCAATTTCTTGTCTGCGGGAACAAGGAATTCACTGCAAAAGCATACAAATCAGAATGAGTGGCAAGGTTACCATACAATGTAAGAAAAAATTAAAGTTGACCGATGCCACTTTCGAAAATTCTTCCTTAATTAAAACGTACCAGCTCTTTTTACGCAAACCAGCTTTCCATTCCCATCGCGCAGCGTATGCCACTGTTGTTGGCTCTAGTCGGCTTGGGATCTTTGCGTTTGCAGATGACGGATTGCTGTTCCCCGCGGTAATGTCAACTGCTTCCAATCTGTGCTCCACAATTCGGTATAGGATGCTGAGGATACCCATGCAGTACACGGACTTTTTGGAACCATCGGCGGATTTTCCAGCATAATATGTCTTAACATCTTCGGAATTTTCCTCAAACCGGAAGCGTGTTGGCTAAAAATTATACTTCTGAACAAAAAGTGAAACAACATGCTAGTTACGGCAGCATACAGTATACATCAGGTACGCTAACTATGCGCACGCACAAAGAAGTGAAACGTACAATCACCGGCAATTCAACATTAGAGAAGTTTGTTTGAACGTACCTGGTGCACCGATTCCGTTTCTTCGGAAGATTCATCAGCCCGCAGGCAAGACTCATCAGAAACTGCCAGTTTTCGACCGCGCTGTTAAACCATAAAATTGTATTGTATCAGTGAATCATAATGCATTAAGCAGCTGTATTTTACCCGAGCTGCAAGGAAGTCCATGGTTGTATTGTGCTCTTGGATACCTTGTTCGTCAGGACAATGTGAGTTTGCCAGAGAAACGTCAGCAACGCCAGTCCGCGCGGGATCCTGCATGTTGTCCAGTGATTCTACCACAGTTGCTGGAGCGGCGGCTGGTGGACTGTTTGAGGCATCTTTCTTTGACCTTTTTTCTTAGCTGCATTTCTTCCACGAGGCTTTAAAACCGGCAAGGAAGAAGCACTGAAACTGGCTCCAACGGTAATAGCTTGGCTGCTCTGCGCGTCGTCATTCCTAAGCGCTTCAACTTGCCGACATCACTCATGATTGAGGAAAAAGAAGCACCAAAATACCAATATTTTTACAGTTATTTTTCTGATAAAGTGGAGAATACCCAGAAAACAAATGTGCACTTGGTTTAGCAAGCGAAAACTGAACAGCTCCAACAAACAAGAGTCCGGTTAACTTTCGATGAGAGCGGCACAGTACCGGAACTATATCCGGCCCCGGCGATTACTAAGTAAACGTGCAAAATGGTCGTTCCAAGTAGTGTTGTACAATTTTTTGCCCATTGCGGTTTTTATTTACTGATACCAGAGTTTACTAATGCTAATGCGTCACTGCATTTAATAGTGCTGCATTAGTGACCAGCAAGCGCTTTTCATCAACGATTTAAAATTTTCTTGCAAACAAACACGTATTGGTAAAATAAAAGTAATAGGATGTGTACTCGCAGTTACCTGAGCTGTAAGAAGCTTTGTGATATCAAACATGCCTTATCACTTTGATTCGGATGTCCCACAAATGAGCCAAGATAGTTATTCATTAAATATTTATTTACTAAACTAGATTTCCAGGAGAAAACATGGTAGACAGTCGACTGACCTTTGCAACAAAGTTTGGCATTGATGCCTTTTTATTTGTCCGCGACTGTTACAAGAAAGTCCCGTTTGTAGAGCGACCTTCCTGCCGCACTGAATTGGTCCAGGTAAAAAGCTGATTTTGGAAAGAATTTACTGAAGTTGTTTATTCACTCTTAGTTCACCAACGCATTTTCATTCTTCTCTAGGCTATTCATATGCTTTCTTCCGATCAACTGGCTACAGACCCAGTGCGACTTAAACGTCTTCTCGAGGAATATCTTCCTTTGTGCGACATTGAGTATGACGAGCGTGAATCACCTGTTCTTCTCCCGCCAGCCATGAAATATTGCCCTTTGAAGTGCAAGTATCGGAACGGTTCGAGGAGCTCCTCGACTTTTGTTCCCAACTCATAAGCCGCCAACAAAGGCCGCGGTGTTTGAAGCAGATGGCACCTCACGAAATGTCGTTGTGATACAGAAAACGTGCAGAGGATGCCGTTCCATTTTGAATATGATATGGTTCATATCTACGAGGAGGGTATCAGTTTTATCCTTATCGTCGGCCGTACCTTCGAATTACTCCCAACTGCTACTTTTCGCGTCGTTTATGGAGCACATTGTCAGAACGATGTAAGCAATACATACATCTATTTTCTTCTTTAGCAATCATTGGTTTACGAGAACTGAGTTTAAGTCTTTCACAGGGTTAGCGGTCGGTTCACGTTTGAATCGTTTGCCCTTATATGGGAAGCCACTTATGAACAGAAAGGTAACTAAAAAATTTGGCTGCACCTTTTTATTTGGGCACGAAAGGCATATGACAGCAAAATCTTTCTAGATTTCGACAGGAAATGGGTGTCAACCGCTTTTTATCGGCATGAAGTCGAAGAAGAGCTTCGACAGAGGTAGCTTAATTGAGACGATATTCCAACAAGCGAACAGCTTTGACGAGGTACTTCCTTATCTGGAGGCATGCCGATTGGCAGAGGGGTTTCACATTGCCACACCGCCCGTTGTGATGAGTATAAGTGCAAATACTTTCTCATTATGGACGGCTTCTGGATGATTTCGTTTCTTCATTGTGCAGCCTTAATAGAGGTATTTTGTTCTAAAATTTCCCACTATACACAATTAAGGAAGTTTATGAATTGCAGAATATGATTGCGGGTTCTCAAGTTTGTCTCTACCTCCGGTTTGCACTGCCCAGCCCGAGCCTGGTTCCATCTACTGCAAAAAGCATGGCAAAATAAGCCCTGCTGGAGTAAAGGCAACGTTGTCAGCTACGTTTGCTCAGACCGCTTTCGCTATTCCTGGTGAGACTGCTAAAGATTTTGTAGTAGCGTAGCCTATAAATTTAGACAATCAGTGCTCTATCTTTCAGAGCTCAAAGGATTACTAGGTGCAATAGACCTATCCAAACCGATGGAAGAAACAAACGCAGCAGACGAAGTGGTACCATGCCGAAAAAACCTGGGGGAATATAAAACGAAGAATTCAGATAAAGTTGTTTCTGCACCACGCTCGAGGGGATACTTGGTGGTACACAGCCCTTACGGACAGATACGATCCCAGTCACCAATATATAGGTCAGCTATATCCCATTTACTTTACCGGTTTCAGGGAAGTGACATTATGATGGTATCGTACAGGTCGGAATCACCTTCTCAAACATTTCTGATCGCTATTTCGTCGCTATTGGCTCACATCAAGAATTCAAAGATACCACAGGAGGAGTTTGAAAATGTTTTTGTTGTCTACGACAACATGTGCAACCTAAATCGTTTGAAAATTGCACAAAAGCCGCGGCACCAGTAAAGATCCGTACCAACGGTGCATATTTATGCACCACTGGTGCATGCACCGTATGTTTTGTGCACCATGAACCTGACCACTACTTACCTCACAATTGTCAGTTATTGTACAGAGTATAGTATCTATCGTCACCCTTCGCCGCTTGCTACTCTGCCCATATATGCCCTTTATATTATGGTGCATGTTTATGAACATTATGGTTCATATTTTTGTGCACCACTGGTACTTGCATAATTGCATTTACAAGTATTTACGCTTCATTAAATTTTTTCAGGTTGTTTATCGACATCGAGAAAATTCACGTCGTGTTCGAGCACTGGGGCATATTAAGGGTATAACTTTGCATTACTAAAACTCTGACCCATAAACCAATTTAAAATTTAAAGCCTTAGTTCAATAACTTCCATTGTTTTACACTCAACCGCAGTCGTACACGTGGGGTTTGGGGCAGCAGCATACTAAGTATTTTAGAGTACAGTGGCGCCATTAACTTCGGTCAGTATCATAGTACAGAAATTTCTGTACAGTATATTTCCTGTTTTTCAGCGAATTTTTTTTATTTGTGATTACACAGACTGTTTGCACTGCAGTCATACTGATTCACATGCTGCTTTTCTTAGATAGTTAGTGTATTTATTAAACTGTTATTAATAGATTGATAGTTAACTACAGTACTGATTTGAACCAGAATGCGCATTATTGGGCAGTACAGTACTCATGCAACCATAAAGCCCATACTAACTATTACAAAACTTAGTCAGTACTTTACTGACAATAATGGTTTTTGATATCGCATGCTTCTTTAACAGTCGCTTGGAGACAGTTTGTGCTTAGTCAATTTTCGTCGCGATGAGTTAACAAACTGTGTGTTAGTAAAAGGATGAGTATGAGTTGCTGTATGTTTATGCAACAACAGCAACAACACCAACAAACCGTGAGTTAGTAAAAGGGTTGTAAGACAACGATGAGTACTACGGGTAGCAGTACTACTGTAAAACAAATGTGGTGCTAAATAACTGCTAATGCCATACTTGCACTGCGTATTATACACAAATTAATACTGGGCCAAGGTGCATACTGTATAATCGGCAGCAGCGCCTTGTAAGTCAACTTGAAAGCCGTCGGAATTACCTCAACCGACCGATTTGTGGTGTGAACGATGGCGAAAGCACTTTACAGTAAGTACTTACGCACTACAGATATTGCAGTATTTATTTCAAAATAATATAATACAGTACTACCAATACATTTTCAAGGTGATCTTCCGAACACCGCCGAACATCCCGAAACAGGCGAACAGTATATGGGGCATTTGCCGTACTGCCCCTGCTACAAAAGTACTGCAGTACATTATAATCTTCCAGTACCACCACACTACAACTAAAAACATATTCTTTTCCAAAAAAATTAAGGTAGAAAGTAGTTCTATACCTGAAAAATGTAAGCGAGGTACAATCAGCTCGAGAAAAGTCTACCTTAATTACAGTATTTCTATTTGGTTTCATTGTGTGTTTTTTTATCAAAGATTAACTCTACCAATGAATCGCACATTTATTCAGTACTAACTCGAACTGATTGTTTATGGTAAACATTAAAAGCTAGTACTTAGCTGCAAAGTATTATAGTATTTTCAAAGCGTAGCAGCACTTTGTTTTATTCGGCACCGCAGTACTTTCAGGTGTCTCAATCACTTTGGTGCATCATTACTATGGCAGTATTATAGCACTATCAAAAGCATTGTTCATTTCAGCACTACAGTACATTCCAGGTGTCTCGCCAGTCATCTGTTTCGGCCTGTTCAATGTTCTCGAAGGTTTTGGTGCATCAGTACGGTGAAAGTATTACCCCCACGTCCAACTCTTCAAAGCACTGTAATACTTCCAGTACTGATGCACCAAAGTGACCTTCCCGAACATCCCGAATAGGCCGAAACAGGCGATTGAGCACTGAGGCACCTGGAAAGTACTGCAGTACTTTGAGTGAGATGCGCTTTGAAAGTACTGTAATACTTCCAAAGTACTGATGCACCAAAGACCTTCCCGAACATCCCCGAACAGGCCGAAACAGGCGATTACACTGAGGCACCTGAAAGTACTGCAGTACTTTGAAAGTAGGACAGTACTTTGAAAGTACTGTAATACTTCCAAAGTAGTGATGCACCAATGTGACCTTGCCGAACATCCCCGAACAGGCCGAAACATGCGATTGAGCACTGAGACACCTGGAAAGTACTGCAGTATTCTTTAAATGTAATGTGCAGTACTTTGAAATGGTTGTAATTTTTTTAAAGTACTGTACGAGAGTTACCTTACCGAATAAACCGATACAGAAAACCGATAATGATGCAATTAAAGATTGTTCAGTCTTATGAATTTAATAACAGTGACAATACTTTATTGTACCATGGTGCTAGTATAGTGCAATAAACATGCAACGACGATATCGACATGTTAATTTTAATGAGTTTATCAAGTTAGGCCATAACAGTAATGTAATGCACCGCTACTGGTACAGTATCTTACTCTTTACCAAGCAAAGCCGCTCCCGTTTTCTCCACCTTTGATAATATGTGGCTGCAAGTGGCTAAAGTAATTGACAAGTTTCACTTGAACAACCACATTCGTCCCGAATGCCGTACTGTGTACCCACGGCAAATCAAAGAGAAACATCCAACTTGCAAAAATGTAACACCAGTGCCGCCGAGCAAGGATTTTCTTGGTTTCGTCGGTTCGAGGCTGTTCTAAATCACATTCCAAGAAATCGTCAAGTGTTCTACGTCAACAGACTGATTTATCGACGAAATCAGTACTTGGCCACCGGAAGTTATGCCTGGGATGACGGATCTTGTGTCGACGAAGGAAACGCTACAGTTTAATCTGGCTTTGATGCGCTAATTGTTGTTCGCTCGGTAATCGAGTAATGTATGTTTACTACCGAGTCAGTATTTTAATTTGTCGATTTGCTTGAGTTTCTCCTGTTACTCGGTCAAATTGTCCATCTATACTGACGTCAGTTAAATAAATACGTCTTTATATGGAAACATCTGCTGTCATTTTTTGTCAATACGTCAATATTGACATATCGACCGGCGCAAAAAGGGAGTAGAATCGAGATGATAGGCGAGCTCCCATTTAATCTTCGTCAATATGTCAATATGGACAGATTGACCAGACAAGGCCGCACTGTCTTTAAAAAAATAAAACAAACGTGCTACAAAACTCGCCACTACTGATTTTGCCTTCTTTCTTTGTTGCATTTTCTTTGTCAAAACTAAATTTCGATGAAAAATATACAATAAGACAATGGAATATTATCAAATATGGAACCCAGTTCCATCCAGCTGCAGCGACTGTCAAAAAGCCGTGCTGCTTAGACAGTGATGGGGTGGTCGGTTTAGCAGTGGTGAGTTCTTAGCTTTTCCATAGACTTGTATGTTAAAGTTTTGAAAGATTTCTTTCAGACCTATCTTTTTTTCTTCAAAACTGATTTGTGATGGCTAATTTACATTTTAAGGGCTATCGAATGATACATAGTCACGGCAGTTTGATCAATGCGTCGAGCTGACGGACTCAACAAAGATTAAGGCTTACGCGATTATTATATAGAGATTTAGTAGCACCTAATTAGTGACACCTAATTAGTGGCACCTAGACATAACTGATTGGTGCTATATTAAAACGTGGACTGTATGTATTGTTTGTATTACGATATTACCCGAAAATCCAAATGAGCAGATGTTGTTTAATCAGTATCTTTCTGTGACGTTCTGCGAGCGCAGCTAGTTGATAACGTACTACGGTGTGGGATTTTTGCCGGACATTACAGAGTGGAGCGTTGTTATTAATAGCCGGCACCGTAAATGCACGGTCGCTAAACTAACTGTCCTGGTTTTGACCAGTACATCTGTGAATGATAAATACTAAGTACTTTGTCACTTCTGTTTGCAACTGAAACATGTTTCCTCTGTGGTTTGCCAACGTTTACTTTCTTCGGCCGTACACGAACCACTTGAGAATACCAGAAGTACGAATATAACCCTATCAATCAAAGATAAGCGATCGGTATTTTCCCAACGAATTTGCCTTGCCTTAAAGTTCTGTCGGAAGGACAACGTAGCTTGGACCCTGCCAGTTTGCTTCTGCGCAAAATACAATTTGTGGCCAGAAAGTTTATCGCGAAATGGACAATAACTCAATAAATCATCCGTCCATCTTCCCAACGTATACGCAGTTGTACATCCCACGGACGTATACCAAAAAAGGCGAACTCCTAGGTCAATTTGACACTGCATCAACATTCAACAGCAAAGATCGAACAATATTTTCCGGCGAATAAAGCCTGCGACAGTGGCCAACTACACTTCTACGTGCCTTTCAGGAAAATCCATTACCTCAGTTACCTGCGACAACGGATTTGATTTCTCCCTACCCGCGTGCAGTAAGCAAACTTCAACGGTTTTACTGTCACGCACGGTGCTAGTACTAAACTTTTTCGGTAATCGTTAGCGCCGGTTGCAACTGTGGTTTGCGCTTTTATGCAGGCAATTCGTGTTTTACTGCTTCCAGAAAGTTAAAGCGGAGGTAAGACCGAAAATTATTCAGATCTGGCAGGAGGCAGCGTATTCCATGGTACATAATTACATTCCATCAGTTTTGGGCGTGCTCCGTGTCCGTGAGTACGACATAGCCACGAAAAACCCACATAGAGCCATGATGGCAGAAAGCATGTTTTGTAACATATATTTTGCAACCTATTGGGAGAACACTGCACCGATATTCTTTGCTCAGCCCGGTGGCACGGAGATCCCTTCCAAAATTGCCGTCATCGCGCAAGTATTCGTATTTCCCAGCAAATTTTGCATTAATTTTTTTCTGCAGATTTTTTGGCTAAAATAGGTAATTTTAACAGGAATACCGCAGACGAACGGAAATGCGCGAAGTTTATTAACCTTGTAAGCCGTAATCCATGGTCATATCTGTATGATGGACGAACGAAGCCGACGATTATGGCTATTTACCTGTTTAGCGAATGCTAGAACAACCGCAGAACAACGGATACAGAACAACAGGGAAGCGCGCTTATTTGTTTGATAAGTAACAATTCTAAGAAATATACTTTCGTTCATAAGAAAATCAAACACCCGAGTTAAGTCTTATTTAGCATTAGTGAGAATAACTGTCTGTAAGAAAGCTGCGCGCAAATATCAACTCAATTGTCCAATAAAACCAGAATACACAAAGAATGCAAATCGGTATCAATGTCGCATCGCTATCCGTATTCAATATGCACAACAAACCTGATAGTACCAAAATCTATTTAATTCAGCTGTGGCGTCTACCTATGTATATCGATGTTGTTTTAAAACAGATATCAGTAATCAAACATAAGGTTCTCACCATGAAAGGTTGTTAAAATTACCAATTGAATTTAGAATCAAAAGTCATGGGTTTTGTCTTTAATAAATTACAAGTCCCCAGTCGATGCTTGAGGGCTTATTTCATGGTGGATGCATTATATATTAAAAGATGATGCCTCAGTTATTGAGTAGCATTCATGATTACTTTGAAAACATAATGAACACATTTATTAACAGTTGGAAAGTACTCGTATGTTGTGAAAACTAAATCTCTGTTGCATCTTTAATTATAGTATTAATTAATATGCGGGCGTTACATGTACATATGTGCATATCGCATGGAATTTATCAGACGGAAATGCCGAAATGCTAGCCGCAAAAAAAACTAAGCAATAATAACAAACCATCGTTGCTGCAACTCTGCTAGGCAACAGAGTATGAACAGCGAGAATGAAATGTTTATAATATCCCGAATTCTCGCACAGGATAGATACACAAGAACATCATGGTTTTCATTGCATATGTTTTGCTTGCGCATTGTATTATTTTTTCGGCACTGAATAATTTTTGCGTAACATTTAAATTAGACGCTTAATCTGTTTGAAGCAGTTAGGCGTTAACGGTTAAAAATATGTCAGTATTAAAAGTTAATGTACGCTGGAGTGAATGTATATCCAACGCCATGGAGCACAAAATATCAGTTATGCATGCGAGTATACATAGCGCTATTCCGTTACATATTATACAATATGCGATAACTATGCATCTGTA
>NW_026570542.1:0-48715 GCF_019649055.1 Paramacrobiotus metropolitanus | reverse complement strand
TGAACAGGCCGAAACTGACGATTAAGTGCTGGGACATTTGAAAGTATAGCGGCACTTCGAGAGTAAAGCAATACTTTTAAAGTAATGCATTACTTTCATTACCAAGGTGACCTTCCCGAACATCCTCGAACAGGCCGAAACTGACGATCGATCTGTGCTGGGGCATTTGAAAGTATAGCAGGAATTCGAAGTAAAGCAATACTTCGAAAGTACTGTGGCAGACGCGGTTGATTTTCCGGAAAGGCCGATGCGGACGATTAGGCGCCTTTAATCTTCGATTAGGCGATCACTTTGCACGTTCACGCACCCCCCCACCCCTCGAACTAAAACCCCAACCCTCTGAAGCGGCACCAACCAGCATTTTTGCATTTCGTTTTTCACATTTTTACATTTCAAATTTTTACATTTTCATATTTTTACATTATTATATTTTCACATTTCACATTTTTTTCATTCACATTTTCGCCTTTAAAGGTTTGCATTAATTTGTAGATAAAGCATTACTTTGAATGTAATATAACCCCTCCGAGAGCCCCAACCCCCCTGACGCGGCACCGGCTAGGTAATCGGTGTTAGTGGACTGATCTTAGCATAACAAAGGACTAATTAGTGGAGATTTCTCATTTTTACATTTTCTTTAATTTGCATTGCATTGTGGTAAACGGGCGACGACAGGTTTTCAATTCTTGTCTGCTTTGCACTGCTGTGCAGATCTGCACCGTACTGATACAAAAGCGGTTGCGTCATGGTAAAGTACGGTGCATTATAATGCACAGTGCTGTATACCACTGGAGATACTGAAGATTGCAGTATTAATGAAAACATAGTTTGTACTGTGGTGCAAAGAATTATTAACCGTATTGCATTTAAATAACAAATCTACACAATACAGGTGGCGGGCGTGTGATACAGTAGCAACAGTTGGAAAATAATACAGGCACGTTTTCATCGGGGTGCATTATATTGCAGCGACGACGACAACTCATTAGTCCGTTACATGCCCTGAAGGTTGATCTGTTTGCCTTCCTAGCCGTCAATTAAAACCAAAGTCCATCCGAGATAAGCGCAAGAGCACGGATTGGCGATATGAAATAAAGCACACCCACAACATTGTAAGCGTTATGCCGAAATGAAAACCTACTCCCGCGTAGCTGTTTATTTCGGCACTGCACTCACCACAGATGCCAGCTTGCTCCACTTAGATGTATAGTACGTGTTTTTACTTCGTGTTTACAGCTGCCGTCATAACAGTTCATGTGTTATCACGGTAGTGGCTGTTTTGCGTTATCTCAATGGACTTTGATTCGGACAGTTTTCTCAGCGCCTTTTAAAAGTCAGCGCTATGTAACGGACTATTGTTATATCTATATAAGCCGCAGATTGATACTGTACCGGTACACACACGATTGTATCGTGGTGTCTTACTGTGTATTATTGACAGCAAGTATAGTATCTACTATCTAGTATGCAATGTGATATCCAGCCGGCTGGATAGTATAGTATCTAGCATGCAATACTAGATACAGCTTCACATTGCAATCCCAGCTGGTGCAAGCAACTGACTTTTCGTCGTCGCTATTAGTATTGTCATCTGCACTGTACTGGTACGGTTTTTTACCTTTACCTTAGGTTGGATTCAGCTGGTTCATTAAGGTTGAGTGTAGTCGATTCACTAAGGATTAGGTTCAGTTCGGCTGGTTTGCTTTTCGGGTGGGTTCAGTTGGTTCGCTAAAGTTTTGGTTGGGTTCAGTCAGTTCACTAATTTTTCGGTTAGGTTCAGTCGGTTCACTGAATATTCGGTTGGGTTGGGCTGGTTCAGCAAGGTTTTGGTTGGGTTCAATCGTTTCGCTAAATTTTCGGTTGGGTTCAGCTGGTTTACTGAGGATTAGGTTGGGTTCAGCTGGTTCACTAAGGTTTTGGTTGGGTTTAGTCGGTTCGCTAACTTTTCGGTTGGGTGCAGTCGGTTCACTGAAGATTAGGTTGGGTTCGGTTGGTTCACTAACTTTTCGGTTGGGTTCAGTTGGTTCAGTATGGTTTTAGTTGGGTTCAGTTGGTTCAGTAAGGCTTTGGTTGGGTTCAGTTGGTTCGCTAAGGTTTTGGTTGGGTTCAGATGGTTCATTTTGTTTAGTGCGTGTGTTCAACGGGTTCACTATAGTTTGTGAGTTTGCTCAGTAGGTTCAGTTCGTTTAGTAAGTGTTGCGGTTCTGACCAATGAGAACGATTTGGAGGCGGGAACGTCACGGACAGACAGCTCTGTCTTAATAGTTAAGACTAGCAACGATCGCGGCGCTACGCGCCGCGGATCCAACGAAGGTGGATTAATTTGTAGTTTGTATCTATCAAAACGGTAGCATTTCAAAGCTTAGCGGACGTCCTTAAATGGATCACGTTAATCTTTTAAACTAAAAAACTAACTCAACTGTATAGTGTGTTTAGTTTTTACGCAAAATATTTAACACATACACATTCATGTACCTAACCGCTAGCATAGCCGTGAACTCTCGCGTTGTGAGGTTACGCCGTTTACCCTAGCGCGATCACGTTATGCCGCTATCTCTCGCTAGTAATGTTACGCCGCTAAACTATCACGCGGTAACGTTACGCTGGTTACTCTCTGCAATAAAGATTCGTAGCTTACCGTAGTAGTTACGTAGATCTCGTGTGGCAACGTTACGCTGCCTGCTTTCGCGTGGTAACGTAACGCTGCCTGATTTCGCGTGGGTAGCGTCACGCTGTTAAATCTGGCGTGGTAAAATCATGCAGCTTGCTTTCGCGCGGCAACGTTAATCTGCTTCATCTCGCGTGCTTACGTTGCGCTGCTTCGTCTCGTGTGCTTGCGTCATGTCACCTTTAGTCGTGTTTTTACGTTACTGCACTTACTTTCGCAAGATAACGCTACGCTGCTTTAAGTGGTTAAGATACGTTCTTTACTTCCGGTGGTAACGTTACGCCGCTTACTTTCACGTTTTAAGCTTACGCTGCTTACTCTTGCGTGGTTAAGCTATTGGGCTTACTCAAGCGTTGTAACGTTATCGCGCTTACTTTTGCGTGGTTACGTTACGCTGCTAACGCAAATGTGGTGACGTTTCTCAGTTTACTTCCGCGTGGTAAGGTTACGTTGCTTACTCTCGCGTGGTAACGTTATTACCTTACTCTAGAGTGGTAGCGTTAAGCCACTTACTTTCGCGCAGTAAGACTACACTGATTACTCTCAGTAACAGATTTACGTAACTTTATCTACTTAACGCTACTTCACTGGCAAACCTTACGCTGCTTACTCTCGAGTAGTAACTTTACGCTGCTTACTCTCGCGTGGTAACGTGGGAACGTTACGTTGCTAACTCGCGTGGTATCGTTACGTTACTAACTTGCGTGGTAGCGTAACGTGGTAACTCGCGTGGTAACGTGTTGCTTACTCTCGCGTGGTAAGATTACGCTGATTGCTCTCTGCAATAGGGTTACGTAGCTTTCTCTCGCGTGCTTACGTTCCGTTGGTTGCCCTCGAGTGGTAGCGTCACTGCGCGAACTTTCGTGGGGTAACGGTTCGTTGCTGACTCTCGCGTGGCAATGTTATTGCGCTTACTCTAGCGTGGTTACGTTACGTCGCTAAGCGGATCAGTAAGGATTAGGTTAGGTTTATTTTATTTAATAATGTTTAGGTTGGGTTCAGTCGCTTTGCTAGGATTAGGTTCGGTTTTTTTGGTTCAAAGGTTTTTCGGTTGGGTTTAGGGGGTTCACTAATGTTTTTGAATGGGTTTATTGACGTTTAGGTTGGGTTCAGCTGGTTCACTAAAGATTCGGCAGTGTTCAGTGGTTCAATAAGGATTTGGTTGGATTCAGTCGGTTCGCTAACTTCTCGGTTGGGTTCAGTCGGTTCACTGAAGATTAAGTTGGGTTCGGCTGGTTCAGCAAGGTTTTGGTTGGGTTCAGTCGGTTCCCTAACTTTTCGGTTTGTTTCAGCTGGTTCAATCAGGTTTTGGTTGGGTTCAGCTGGTTTACTAAGGTTTTGGTTGAGTTTAGTCGGTTCACAGAAATAAGGTTGGGTTCGGCTGGTTTACTAAGGTTTTGAATGGGTTCAGTCGGTTCGCAAACTTTTCGGGTGAATTCAGTTGGTTCAATCAGGTTTTGGTTGGGTGTAGTCGGTTCACTAAGGATTAGGTTGGGTTCAGTTGGTTCAGTGAGGTTTTGGTTGGGTTCAGTTCGTTCACAAAGGATTAGGTTGGGTTCAGCTGGTTCACTAAGGTTTTTTTGGGTTCAACTGGTTCACTTAGGATTAGGTAGGGTTCAGCTGGTTCACTAACTTTTCGGTTGGGTTCAGTTGGTTTAGTAAGGTTTCTGTTGGGTTCAGTCCGTTCACTAAGGATTAGTTTGGGTTCAGCTGGTTCACTCACTTTTCGGTTGGGTTCAGTTGGTTCAGTAAGGTTTCTGTTGGGTTCAGTCAGTTCACTAAGGATTAGTTTGGGTTCAGCTGGTTCACTAATGTTTTGGTTGGGTTCAGCTGGTTCACTAAGGTTTTGGTTGGGTTCAGCTGGTTCATTTTGTTTGGTAAGTGTGTTCAGCAGGTTCACTATAGTTTGTGAGTTTGTTCAGTAGGTTCACTTCATTTGGGAAGTGTTTTGGCTCTGACCAATCAGAGCGATTTGGAGGCGGGAGCGTTACGGACAGACAGCTGTCTTAATAGTTAAGACTAGCAACGCCCGCGGCGCTCACGCGCCGCGGCATCCAATGAAAGAAAAAACATCTACTGCTGTTGCTGAATCGAAGGAAAGATCAGTACTGTTTTTAATGTACTACTGGTTGGAAATGAGCTTGAAAAAGCAGGACCGCCAACTGTGCCAGCGAGTTTTATCAGTTATTTTTATTTTGTCAGGATCATTCCAAAATCTCCCGATAAACAACGTTTTTGGTTCGCTTCTTCCCAGCCGGAAGCAGCACCTTAATCGCAGAAAACTTTCGTGCCCGTGAAAACGCAACATACAACTGACCGTGACAAAAGACAGGAGATTTCAAAACAATACCGACATTGCGAAATGTTTGCCCTTGTGATTTATTAACTGTCATTGCAAAAGCCACGCGGACGAGAAACTGAATCCGATCAAAACAAAAAGGCAAAAAGTCACCTGTTGCCTGCAATTTTATTCTGGGTATCAGGACACGCTTGCCTTTGCTGGTTCCAGTAAGCACTTCACAGTCAAGCGTATGATGCAAAAGGCGCCGAATTATTAATCTTGACCCATTGCATAGTCCATGTTTCGTGTCAAGATTTCGTAGAAGCATCACCACAGTTCCCACCTTCAGAGTAAGTTTGTGTGGAGGCAGTCCGTTCGGCGTGAGTGTGTAAAGGAATTCTTCAGGAAACTCTGTCGGATCCTCCCCCTCTTCGCAAGTTATACTGTCAATGCTCTCATACGTAACTGCAGCTCCCTCAATTCTTTCGACTATCTCGTCATTAATTTCCAGCGTTTCTTCATTGATGGGGCAAAGGACGACACTGCCCAATAGCTTTTCCGTGTTGTCTATTGGAATAATATCCCCAAAAACCTCTTGGATAATGCCTCCTGTAAGTCAATATTCATTTTCGCGGTTTGCCAAGGCAAAGTAAGCCACTTAACTGAAGCTGTGTTCCAAACCTTAGTAAATTTGTTGAAACTTAGAAAACTACGAAGATTTGGATGAGTTGGTGTATTATCAATTTTTTAGAAGGATGTATTATCAAAATGAAAACGAAATCCGGGGTAACTGGTCTGAGGTACCTGAACTGATGCAGCATTCGGGAACTTCGATTTCGTCGTTTTCGTCCACGGGGAGTTTTGCTTCACCAAGACCCAACAGCCAGTGACAGAATTCCTCTTGGCCATTCTCCGCGCGCAAATTCTGATGCAGCTTAAAAGTTTTAAAGAGCCGCCATAACTGGGACCGTTTAAGAGAAGCAGCCAGCTGTTGGGTTTTATTTCCACGTTCAATTACTGGCAAAACCTGTCTAAAATCGCCACCAAGAACCATAACTTTTCCACCAAAAGGCAGATCGTTTTGCATAAGTTCACGAAGGCTGACGTCAATCGTCTCCAGAGCCATAGCAGATGACATCGGCGCTTCATCCCATAAAAATACTTTAGCATTGCGCAGTCTGATGCCTAAATGGTTTCGACTTGATACGGCGAGGCGGGAATTGCTATCTAATTTGAGCGGCAACCCTGTTCCAGTGTGCACAGTAGTCCCACGTGGCAGTAAATTTCCAGCGATTCCTGTGCTAGCCATGCAAACAACAGAAATACCTTCCCCAGTTAACTGATGAGCAATGGCGGTAAATACAAAGGTTTTTCCAGTTCCACCTGGAGCGTCAACAAAAATGCAACGTTCGTTGGATCTGTCATGAACAGCGTCCAGAACTGCGTTCGCAACCGTTTTCTGTGCTTCGTTCATGGAAGCAAACTTTTCGCCACCTTTCTTTAACTCTGCTTCCTTGTCAATGATTTCTTCTTAAAATTCTGAGGGCCGGAGAGGCTCCGGAATTTGATACGGACGAAGAAGGCTGACACCAAATGAATCTAGGCGTTTGTTGACATCAGTGTACGCAAAAAATATGGCTGCATCCGGTGTGCGGTTACGCCTGAAGTCTTCGCTCATAGCGTGGTTGTAAGCCTGCCATAAATAACGGGCATCCGAGGGCGGAAGGTTACCATAGATCAGGATTGTCACAAACAGGCATCGCATAGCAGCTGGCATAGCAGTCCCAGAAGCTTCTTCCATACACTGAATCCAGTGGTCGCTGTTCGCCAGCAACCCTCGTGCTCTCGCTGAATCCTCAAATGTAGCAAATGTCTCGCCATTTACCGATTGAAGGTCTGTAAAGCTTAGTGGCCCAGTAACATGGAGCAAAAGAAGGCGCAAGTAGAAACGTTCACAGTCCCGTGGATTTACGGCATACATGCGACCGATGATTCTTCCTCCCGTCTCGTTAACGCGCTTTTTCCAGGCACCTCTTTCAAAGCGATATTTAATTGGTATGTCGTGATACAGTATTGACCTGGCATCTGCATCTTTTTGGTTTTGCTTAAACCATGCGGTGAGCATAGTGTCACGGGTAGAGGCGCTTTACACAGCAGTTTCTTCTTCTCCAGCGGCGAAATACACATCTTGTTCGTTAGGCTTGTGCACCGGCATTCGTACTACAGTATGCGACATCGCGTGCATTTCGTACTTGCTGAGCCGCCAATGCGCTTCCGGGGCGCTAATGTACCGCGAATCAACGAACGCTTGAATTTCATCCATGTTGAGGATTTTTTTGCCGCTTGAATCGGTCATAGTGATAAGGGCAACGTCGTGGCCTTTAAAAATATACTTGTAGAGGTACTTGAAACTTTTGATCGTAGCGCAAATTTCGACGTTGATGTGACAATTGTATTTCAGGAGAAGGTACGGATTATATGGCACAATCCATTGATTGTCAACGGTGCGAGTGCCAACTGTGATGGTTATGCCTGAATCCCTTCGCCGGTATTCGGGGTATCCGTCCTTATTTGGGTTGGTCTCCGGGCAAAAAGCTTTTGGGAATTTTGCATGACATATTCCCGTCTCTTTCATGCATACAAAACTGGGGTTATTCTTTCCGCATGGCCCGTGTATCATGAATTTTTTTATGGCTTCGTATAAACGCGGTTGCTGTGTCGGGTCCGGAATCTCGCAGCAGACAACTTTGTCAATGGTATCAGTGTCCACTCGGGCGTCTCTCTTATCCACAATCAAGAGAAGGTGACAGTGAGGAAGGCCACGTTTTTGAAATTCAATGGTCTAAAAAGTTTATAAGGTTTATTACCCGGTGAAACAAAACAAAAATTTACTGAGGGCAACGAAATCAGTTTTGCTTTTGTGCGCGGCGAGTCCCAAGTATATTATTTCAACACTCACCATACAAAATGCGTCAACTCGGCCAAAGATTTCGCGCTTTTCAATGTCTTCCAGCAGAAATTTCAGCTTTAGCTTGAAGACTTTGGAAACCAGGTCAGGTCTGTCAGTATCTTGTTGCCCCGGGTAAAGGTTATGCTGAATCTCAGACCACCTGGGGTTACACGTCATTGTCAAAAAAAGAAACGGTTTTCCAAATTTTCGACAAAGAGACATAGCATCCTGGTAATTCTGACGCATTGCTCGTGGGCCTCCAGCAAAGCTAGAGCTCAGTACCACGGTGCGTCCTGGCTCAGCTTCCTGCGCCGATGCCGCCGATGCTAAATAGTCAGACAGCCCTTGGTACGTTTCCACTCGCAATTTCTTTTGTTGCAGTCTCTGATACTGCAGGCGAGACCCTTCTACTTTAACGTACGAATCGACCAAGTACTGTTGGAACAATTTTTTGCCGCATAGGATTGGGTTGAAGTTCCCACGGTCAGCAATCCGGTAGCTATAGAACTGCCGAAAACATCGTAGTAAGAACCTCTTAGGCAACGGTTGGCTGCACGCTAAATGGTTTTGCAGAAGGCAATAGCTTAGTTGGACCAACCGTTACAGTAAGCTTAGTTTTACTGCAGCGGTTTTATTGGATGTAAGTTTCCGGAAAGATAAGTAGATTTTCTTAAGTTTCGCAAAAATCTGGTGGCTGCTCAGTTCTCGGCATTAGAATAGCTTGACTACACCTACCTCCAACTGGGATATTTCGCTGCGCCCCCGAGTCCGCTCCATTTCTGGGTGGAAGCCTTTAGTCCCAAGCGGGAAGAATAACGGATAACACATTGGCTCGCAATCACCATTCAAGGTGGGAATCGTTTTCAGTCCAGTAGATTTGCAGTGGACTGCCAGACAATGCTCCGGGAAGCCTCCTTCACTCCCACCGACTATAATGGCCGCAACCTCGTTACTCGTCGGCGCTGCGTACTTACGGCTTGGTTTGCGAAGGTTGTTGTCGAAAAGGAGTTTTACTTCCAGTGGTGGGCGGTTATCTTGCTGAGCTTTCTGTAATTCCTCTTTCTCCACTTCATTCATCATTCGATAAGCTGCAGCGAAGGGGTTAACGGCTCTTATAACCGCTTCCAATTCACCAAGTGTTTTAAAATTCAGGTCCTTGTTCTGTTGATTAGTTACGCGAACCTCAGCAGCATCGGCGCTATCAAGGAAATATAGCTGCCCGTACGACGGTTCTTTGTCAGTTTCTGCTTTTGCAGGTCCAAGAAAATGGTACAGCTGGCCTGATATTCTGTATGGGCAGGGCCCGCGTCCTGGTGGCTTGTCCAGTTTTGCCACAATAGAGGCAAAAGCCAGTGCGCTGTTGTACTGTCTTATATGCTCCAGAAAGTTGTTGCTAGCCGGGTGTTCTCCGAGCAGAAGCGCCTTCAAAAGCTGGGGAAATCCTTCCGGTACGACAGGATCCAACACGACTGCACCTTCTTGACAGCAAGTCGTAAAAATGTTTTTGTCCTTGCCAGTCAACTCAGCTTTAAAATGCCGCGCTCCACAGGCAGAACAAACGCAGTCCATAGGCCCCAGTTCCAACAGTGCGGTGTGTGAATCAGAGTACTGTAGAGCTTCGAACCGTCCAGATTTTTCAGTTTTGTTTTCTTGCCGTCGACTTTTATGCTGCAAAGCATCGTGACGTAACCGGTCAAGACATTCACTTTCAGTTTCATTCAGTCTCTTTTGATGCTTTCTTTCTGAGTCTTCGAGATGCTGGCGTATTCGGTCATCCCCTGACATATTTTCTCGCCATGTTTGAATTCTCTCTATTCCTGTCTTCGGACCGCGCGAACTGCTGGGCTGCTGACCCTTTAACAAATTTGGAACAGGTATCATAAAAAAGCCAAAACTTAATTTCTATGCGAAATACAGAAAGACAATCATGGAGAGAGAACAGTATTGCTTTTCTTACCGTAAATAACGGAGAGCCGGGAGTCAAATTCCACTTCGTGGAGGAGCGTCTGGCATGTTACAGTCTTAACCCCAGCAACTAACCCACTGACTTCGACAAATCCACGCAAAGGTCCGAGAAACTGCAGTAACACCCCGTGCGCTTAATGATTCTGGAGATAGTATCAAAGCATGACTTACTTGTTCGGCAAGATTCACAAAAACGACTACACCGTCAGGAGTACGGATGTGAAGTGTTCGGTTTTGTTTAGAAACCTTCGTAATCTCCCCTATCACTTTAGCAGACTTCCCAATTTTGGAAACAAAGTTCTTCGCTAACGTATAATCTTCCAAATTTTGTGACATCCTAATCGACTCTATAGCCCCAAGAAACAAACAGTTGTGTCAAAAACATTCGCTAGAAAACAAACTGAGGTTTCAGAACCATCTCAAACTGGTCAATAGCAAGTTTCTGAAGATTTTTAAGTTGGCCGCAAAAAAACTTCAAGAAACCTAACTGTCAATATCTGACAAAATCGAAAAGTGAAAGAATGATCAAGTTTTTTTCGCTCCAACCTTCTTTATATACTTTTTGCGGTTGGAAAATTTGTTCCGGGGTGACTCATTCAGAGTTTTTGTTGAAGTTACGTCAGAATGTTCTAGAACTTTCTTTTCTAGAACTGCGAAAAAAATCGGAATCGATTGGGTAAGGTTACTCATGACAGAAAAACGTTATGTCATACACAGAACGTTTAAAAATTTTCTTTTCCAGAACTGCGCAGAGAGAAAAATTGGAATCGGTAAACTAAGGTGAAGGAAAAACTATGTCATGAACACAATTTTCCAGAACTTTCTTTTGCAGAACTGCAAAGATAGAAAAATCGGAGTCAAAGGGTTAAGGTTACTCATGACAGAAATACGTTGCGTCATAAACAGAATGTTCTAGAACTTTCTTTTCCAAAACTGCGCAGAAAAAAATTGGAATCGATGGACTTAGTTGACGGAAAAAAATTATATCATAAGCAGATCTTTCGAGTACTTTCTTTTCCAGAACTGCGCAAAACGCAAATCAGCAGAACCTTAATCGAGCAAACGTTTTGGTTCGGTTCAGTTGGTTTAGTAAGAGAAATGTTCAGTCGGTTCTCAAATGTTTTGGTTGGGTAGTTGGTTCAATAAAGACTGAGTTAGATTTATTTGGTTTAATATGGTTTGGGTTCACTAATTTTTCGTTTGGGTTCAGTTGGTTCATTAAGGATTCGTTTGGGTTCAATTGGTTCATTAAGGATCAGGTTGGGTTCAGTTGGTTCATTAAGGTTATGGTTTGGTTCAGTTGGTTCATTAAGGTCTTGGTTTGGTTCAGTTGGTTCATTAAGGTTTTGGTTGGGTTCAGATGGTTCATTAAGGTTATGGTTTGGTTGAGTCCGTTCACTAAGGATTAGGTTAGGTTCAGCTGGTTCGCTAAGGTTTTGGTTGGGTTCAGCTGGTTCATTGAAATTAGGTTGTGTTCGGCTGGTTCAGTAGGGTAGTTGTTGGGTTCAGTCGGTTCGCTAACTTGTTGGTTGGGTTCAGTGGGTTCAATCAGGATTTGGCTTGGTTCAGTTGGTTCATTAAGGTTTTGGTTGGGTTCAGTTGGTTCATTAAGGTTTTGGATGGGTTCAGTTCGTTCACTAAGGATTGGGTTGGGTTCAGCTGGTTCACTCAGGTTTTGGTTGGGTTTAGTCGGTTCATTGAAATTAGGTTATGTTCGGCTGGTTCAGTAGGTTGTTTGTTGGGTTCAGTCGGTTCGCTAACTTTTCGGTTGGGTTCAGTTGGTTCAATCAGGATTTGTTTGTGTTCGGCTGGTTCAGTAGGGTTTTTGTTGGGTTCAGCCGGTTCGCTAACTTTTCGGTTGGGTTCAGTTGGTTCAATCAGGATTTGTTTGGGATCAGTCGGTTCACTAAGGTTTTGGTGGGGACAACTGGTTCACTTAGGATTAGGTTGGATTTAGCTGGTTCACTAACTTTTCGGGTTGGTTCAGTTGGTTCAGTAAGGTTTTGGTTGGGTTCAGTTCGTTCACCAAGGATTGGGTTGGGTTCAGCTGGTTCACTAAGGTTTTGGTTGGGTTCAGCTGGTTCACTAAGGTTTTGGTTGCGTTCTGTTGGTTCATTTTGTTTGGTAAGTGTGTTCAGCAGGTTCACTATAGTTTGTCAGTTTGTTCAGTAGGTTCACTTCATTTGGTAAGTGTTTTGGCTCTGACCAATGAGAGCGATTTGGAGGCGGGAGCGTTACGGACAGACAGCTCTGTCTTAATAGTTAAGATAAGCACAGCGCGCGGCGCTTACGCGCCTCGCTGCAGTGCAAAGGCTGTTCCGGTCAGGCAACAATTCCAAGTAAACAGGTTTCTGAATTTCAATAAAATCGAAGGGGTTTTAGCCGGGGCCAGGTTCACACAGAAAGGCTTCAGCTGCGAAAGATTGAAAAAGTGGATTTCGCATACGCACATTTCGGTTGCAAAACCCTAAATGCATTTTTCAGCATTTTTCACGCATTTTTCAGTTACAAAGCCACGCATTTTTCAGTTACAAAGCCGGAAAGGTTTCATCCGGCACACACAACTTCCATTTAATCAGCCTAAACTTGTGGATCCCACACCTACCTTTCAGTAACAAAGCTGAAAAGGTTTTATCCGGCACACGCACGATTCAGCTACAATGCTAAAAGGTTTCATTCGGCACCCGCACCTTTTAGCAACAAAGACTTAAAGGTTTCATCTGACACACGCGCCTTTCAGTTACACAGCCTAATAGTATGAATCACACCCACCTATCAGTTACAAAGCCGAAAACGTTTCATCTCGCACACGCACCTTTCAGTAACAAAGACTAAAAGTATGGATCTCGCACACGCACCTTTCAGTTACAAAGCCTAAAGGTTTCATCCGGCGCACACGCCTTTCAGTTACAAAAGCTAAAGCAGTGAATCTTGCACACGCACTTAACGGTTGCAAAACCGCATCAAAAAATCAAAACTTAGTTTACCAAGCTTTGCAAGCTTAGTTATAATAGTCGTTAAATGCTTAGAGGCTTACTAAACTCTCCAAAGCTCAGTGGTCTGAGAAATAATAATTCTACTTGGTTTTGGCCAATCTGGCTGATCTGGTAGTTCTGGCTGATCTGGAAGTTCAAGCTGACCTGCCAAGTTTTGGTAGTTCTGGCTCATCTGGCAAATTTGGTAGTTCCACCAGATCTAACTAAATTGGCTAATTAAGTAAAATTCGAAGCGGGACTAAGGTTTCGAAAACTTAGTTAGAACCAAAGCTTGAGGAAGCAACTGGTTGTTTAGTCTACTCTGGATAGTTAGTCAAAGTTAGTACAGATACTAAGTTTTGAAAGCTTATTGAGGCAAACACGTAAAAGCCCATGTTTAGGAGGCCTAAAGCTTAAAAGCAGTACCGTAAGATCTGGCCAATCAGATTTGGAGGCTGGATGGGTCTCGCACAGAGAATCCTGCTTTAATAAACTGGACAACCAGGACGCGCGGCGCGTAAGCGCCGCGCTAACGCGGCCTACGGCTTCATACGGACTAAAAAGTGTGGGTACCGCACGCGTGGCCTTCGGAGACCACAGGCTTAAAAGGCCTTCGGTGACCAAAGGCTTATTAAGGCGGGTATCGCACGAGTGACCTTCAGTGACTTAAGACCTAAGAGGTGTTCGGTGATCAAAGGCTTGAAAACCTTTGGTGATCAAATGCTTAATAAGGCGGGTACCGCACGCGCTGCATTCGGTGATCAAATGCTTAAAAGGCGTTCGGGTACCAAAGGCTCAAAGGCCTGCGGTGACCAAAAGCTTAATAAGTCGGCTACTGCACGCGTGACATTCGGTTACCAGATGCTGAAAATACCTTTGGTGACCAAAGGCCTAAAACATTTTCAGTGACCAAAGGCTTGAAAGGCCTACGGTTACCAAAGACTTCAAAGGCCTTCAGTAACTAAAGGTACCGCACGCGTGGCATTTGGTGGCCAAAGTCTTATTACAGCGGGTACCGCGCGCGTGGCTTGCGGTGCGCAGCCTTTGAAGGCTGAAACGGTTTATGCGGCACACTGACCGTCCAGTTACAAAAGGCAAAAAATTTTTCATGTGGTACACGCACCTTTCGGTTGCAAAAGACTAAAAGGCTTCATCTGGCACACCCATTCCGGTTGCGAAAGGCTAAAACAGCTCATCCGGAACACGCGCAGCGGTCTTAGAGATCACACTTCTGCTTGGTTGAGCTGATTTGGCAGTTCTGGCCGTTTCTGGTTGTTCTGGCCGATGTGGCTGTTCTAGCTGATCTGGCTAATCTGGTAGTTCTGCATGACCCGGTAGTTCTGGTTTATCTGGCAGATCTGGTAGTTCTTACTCATCTGGTAGTTCTGGATAATCGAGTAACAGTTCGAACAGGCACTAAGCTTCGCGCCGCGCTGCCGCGGCCCACAGCTTCAGACAGCTTAAAAGTGAGGGTTCCACACGCGCAGCCTTCGGTTTCCAAATACCGAAAAGGCCTTCGGTAACCTAAAGCCTAAAAAGCTTTTGGTACCAAAATTAAAAGGCCTTTAGCGACCAGAATCTTTAAAGGCCTCCGGTAACAGAAGGCTTAAAAGACTTTCGGTGACCAAAGGCTTGAAAGGCCTGTAGTAAAGACTAAAGACTAATGCGTGAAGGCTACAGCTTCTCAAGGCTTTGTAAGCTAAAATGTTGTAAGGCTGGGCCAATCTGGTTCTAAGGTTTCGAAAGTTTAGCAAGCGTTAAGGCAGAAGGATGGATTTGGCTATTCAGGTAAAAGCTTGTATAGGTACTAAGGTTTCAAAAGCTTAGTAAAGGCTACGGCTGAAGGTAGGATTTGGTTAATCGGCTAAACGTTTTTATGGGTACGAAGGTTTCGAAAGGTTATTAAGGTCTCAAGCTAAAGGGTACTGCAAGTGTGGCCTTCGGTGACGATAGACTTAAAAGGACGGATACCGCAGGCATGGTCTTGTTTAAAACCACGGGGCGTTAATTTCGGGGGCGTTAATATCGGGTTTTACGGTATTAAGGTTTGAAAGCTTTTTAAGGAAAACGCGTAAAAGCCCATGTTTAGGAAGCTATATAAGCTTAAAAGCCGTACAGTAAGATCTGGCCAATCAAAATGGTGAGGCTAGTTCTGGCCAATCAGATTTGGAAGCGGGATCGGTATCGCACAGAGAATCCTGCTTTAATAAGCTAGACAAGCAGGACGCGCCGCGCTGCCGCGGCCCACGGTTTTAAACAGCTTAAAAGTGTGATTACCGCATGCGTGGCATTCGGTGACCTAAGGCTTAAAAGGCCTTTGGTGACCAAAGGCTTAAAAGGCCTTTGGTGAACAAAGGCTAAAGCGCTCTCGGCGACCAAAGGGTTAATAAGGCGAGTACCGCACGCGCGGCCATCAGTGACCAAACGCTTAATAGACCTTTGGTGACCAAAGGCTTGAAAGGCGTTGTTGTCCAATGGATTAAAAGGCCTTCAGTGACCAAAGGCTTAAAAGGGTGGGATCCGCACACTTTGCTTTCGATTATTAAGATTTAAAACGATGGGTGCCACACGCGTCATCCTCGGTGACCAAAGGCTTAGAAAAGTGGGTGCACGCGTAGCCGTCAGTTGTTAAGGGCTTGAAAAGGCGGTACCGCAGAGTGGCCTTCGGTGACCAAAAGTCTTCGGTATGCATAAGCATAGACGGCCTTTGGTGACCAAAGGATTAAAAGCCATCAGTAACCAAAGGCTTAAAAGGCCTTCATTAACCAAAGGTTTAAAACGTCTTCAGTGACCAAAGGTCTAAAAGGCCTTCGGTGACCAATGTCCTCAAAAGGCATTTTGTGACTAAAGCCCTAAAGGACCTTCATTGACCGAAAGATTTGAACGCCTTCAGTGACCAAGGGCCTAAATTATCTTCGGTAGTTAGGGCTTAGTCTGAAGGTAGGGTCCAGCAGATCTGGTTAATCGGGTAAAAATCAGGTGCAGGTACTGTACTAAGGTTTCGAAGGCTTAGTAAAGGCTTTTTTCTGATAGCAACGAAGGTAAAAAAAGGCAGTACAGGCCTAAATGACGTACGACCGGTTCTAGCCAATCAGAATGTATGGATGGTTCTAGACTTTTGGCCAATCAGAAAGGTTTGGAGGCGGGATCTGTTCGAACAGAGAGTCCTGCTTCAATAAACTGGATATTAGTGGAAAAGCGTTACAACTTGTATATATACACGAAACCTATGCATACAAACACCTAACGCTGGAACCGCCCGGAAACTGGCTTGTGTGTATAGATCGTAACGCGTTTGAACGCGCTGGTGTGCGGCATGGCAAGCCTCTTTATATACACACATACAACTATCTTGCCAGTCGATCTTGAAAATTTGTCCAAACTAAATTAAAGGAATCTCATTCCTTCCTTTGAAACCAGATAGTTCCTAGTGTTTTAACTCCTACTTTTTTTAAATCTACCTGTTTCATAGCTTTTTGAAAGTTTATGTCTTGGTTTCATATCGTTCTTGTCTCAGGACCTCAATCAGGGCGATCTGTGTCGTGTTGTTAGTGAAGAATCGAGCTTGAGGTCGACGGATTCAGTCCGTGTAGTACTGCAGCTGTTCATAATGGTTTTCATCCCTCGCTCTGTGTCGCGCTTGTCCGCACGTTCCAAAACATCCAGCGTTTCAGGAGATCAGAGAGGTAAACATTGTAAAACCTTCTAAATGTAGTCTTTGCTTGTAATGACTTTAAATTAGAACAGTTTTTGTTTCCCTTCTAAGCAAGATTTGCGTACGTTTGTACGGAAAAATAAAGCACATTTGTCTTTGCTTTCCATGGCTTTTTAAATTTTAAATTTTTAGAAGTCGACGTTCTGGTTCAGCAGTGGGAACATTCGGAGAACAAAACAGAAGCCTTCGAAAAAGTTGAATCTGGTATCAGGCTGTATTACATAGACCGTTTTTTGCAGTTTATATTTACATTATTGGGGCCATCTGTTTCAGCTTTGAATCATATGTCCATGAAAGACGCCGATGTCATTCCGGCTGGAGCGGAAAGCGATCTGGATGAAACGCCTGACATGAAAGAGCCTGGAATTCCGGCTGAGCCTGGATATCCGGCTGTGGCTCACGGTAGACAGAGTAGAGTAATTGCTCACATACTTTCATACAGCCGGAATTTTTTTCCCCAGGAACACAGTAGGTGTGCTTTAACTGTCGCAAGCCTGAACCCGGGCACACCACCATTCAATGCCGTCGTTTGAACAGTCGCCGTTTTTAGCCACGTGACGGAGAACGCGCGAAGAAATGTAAAGAATTTCTGGAGGTTCGCGTGATTTAACACTCGCACAATTTCACGTTTGATTTACGTTGGCTTTTCCTGTGCGCCGGCTAGGCAGCGCCAATCACGATCTCGCAATACGCCCATTTCCGGCTGTCTTACAAGACATCAAGCCACTTGCGCCAAATTTAAAATTTTTAATCCAATTTCTATTTAGCATATTTTTGCTATTTGATTTTCACGTTGGGTTTCAACACGATTCTAACTTTCGTTTCATTCCAATAAAAATTTAGAAATGTTTGGGTTGACACATTTTTATTTCGACGTATTCTGAATTGACACCATCGGTAAATTACAGATACAATTCCAGTGCTGCAGCACGCTCAGTGCTCTGATTGAAGCGAGTTAGTTTTCGAAGTGCGTTTAACCTCCTTTTTGATAGCTATGGTGTTGTCGCTGTTGTGCTATCTGGAGTCGACTTCCAAATCTACAAGAAAAGTTTCAAGCTCTGCTGATAACGGATGGCATTCGCAGGATAATGTACGCGCAGTAAAAATATAGGTAACGACAAGGTTTCGACACAGCAGTGAGCAGTCTAGCGTACCGAGGATTATTGAGCAGTCTAGCGTACCCAGGATAATACTAGAGCCAAACAGAAGCATAGCTTAGAAATGGGTCGACTTCAACGCAATAACAATTCACAATAAGATGTCTTTTCAAAAAACGAGATATTCTCGTAAAAATCTGGAGCCAAATAGAGAGCAAAATCGTAACGAAGGATTCCACTGCGCTGTTAAGGCAACGGAACCGTGATAAACGCGTAAACAGATCTAGTTTAATTATCCCACATGGGCCGTATCACATTATGTGGTTTTTCCGAGGTCGACCTCACAAGCAACTAAAAATTTCCAAACGTGAAATCTTAAAATTAAGGAGAAGTAATGTACGCGAAACCTAAACAAAAAATTCAGAAACGCAGAAAAACCGAAACGATGAACCACTCTACTGTGGCAACTAGCGATTTAGCGCATTCAGTGACAAAACCTGTTCGGAGAAGTGAATGCTGCTTGGAACAAGTGGTTTTTTACAGTCACCCTCCTGCGAGACTTCCCTTCCAGTTTTCGAAGGAAATTTATCCCAACGCTTTTATAGGAGTCAATTTGTATCGGATAACTATAACTAGCAACGTACGTCGACCGAATACGAAAAAAAAATTCTGTGTTTCCGCAAATACAAGAAACATTGGTACAGTGCGATTCTACATGGTTTCTCTTTTTGTTTTCTAACGTTTCAGCGCAAAAGTTTTCAAGGAATTCTTTTACGTTGTTTTGTAGCCGCTAAAATTCCCTTGGAATACATAGGTTGTTAAAGAAGGTTGGATAAAAAGTGAAATTCCTGTGAATTTTTGAAGCATTTATTGCGCCTGCGCGGCAGTAGAAATTGTGCGAGTGTTAAATTTAGTTTACTTGCAGCCAGGATATCCGGCGATATAAATGTATTTCTCAAAAATGAAATAAAAATATTTAGATATTATTAAAAGCACTTAATTCATGGTCCTGATAAATTCAACTGCTACAGGATAAAGAGCGAGCTATGCGCCAAATCGAGGATGACCGCAAAGCGGAGGATGCTGAGATTCGCGCCCAACGAGACGACGAAATCCGCGCTGAACGAAACGCTCGCGAGGAACGCTATCGTCGGGAAGATCGTGAGCGTACGGAGCGCCGCCGTCGTGAGGATCGTCGCTGGGAGGACGTCTGGGCGGAGAAATTGCGTGTCCATCGCAACATTCGTTTTTAGGTAATTTAAGTTACGACGCATTTACGAGCGCTTAAAAGCCGGATAACCTGGCTACTAACCTGATTTCAGGTTTATGGAACAACATGAACGCAACACGTCAATACGGTTGGATCTTTTGTTTTTGTAATAATAGTAGTTTTGTACTGATGCTTCTGTTCCTACTGGATTATGGCGTCTGTGGCTACTTCTGTTATTTCTACATAAATGTTAGGCACTAAAGAAAGTGAATTTACTCGATTTTATGCAGTCTTGGGTAATTGGCAGAGCATGTAAGAATCCTAACAACAAAATCTCAAATCATAAACCTTGTGAATCTGACTAAAATTCATGTAATTGCATTTCGTTGGCGGTAAGAGATGTTAGTAAAAAATATCAGCCCTTCTCCTCCCTCGTCTAATTTTTTTGTGAAACTGATTTATTTTCGAGATGGCACGGGTAAATAATAATTTTCACATGTTTGAAAAGAAACCACGTCGTGCTTTAGCTGCAAAAGCACGGAAGAAACGTAGCCGGAAAACCTGGCGCTTACTGCTTTTTGCAGCAGCAGCGTTTGTCGTGGACCGCCAAGAGAAGGAATTGGAAAAACTCTACGTGAGGCACGAGCTAGACTTGCAAACGATGGGAAACGATAAGCTGAAGCATTTTTTCCGGCTGGAGTGTTACAACGATTTCGAAAGATTGTACCGCGCCCTGCAGATTCCAAATGTCATTCACTGCAGCAACAACTCGAAAGTGAGTGGAAGTTTTGGTTTAGCTGTCGTGCTAAGAAGACTTGCTTATCCAAACCGGTGGGGTGATTGTATGGAGCTACTCGGCCGGGAAAAAAGTCAATTATCAAGGATTTACAATGCAACAATTAACATCGTTTATGATAACCATGGACATTTGTTGAACTCTTTAACACAACCTGGCTATCTGGTGAACGCATAGCACTTTACGCAAAGGCGGTGGAAAGAGCGAGCGGAGGAATTTACGGTAATTTAAGCCTGGTTAGCCGGCTGATCAGGAATCGCCATGAAATCTGGAATTAATAACTAAGCTGTTGTCGTATTGCAGATAAGTGCTGGGGTTTCATAGATGGCACAGCGCGTCCAATCTGCCGGCCTGGATTTTTGCAGCGCTTGCATTATTCCGGTCATTGCCGCGGTCACGTTATGACGTATCAGAGCATTTTGGCTCCTGATAGTCTGATAGTGAATATGTGGGGACTGTGCGAAGGAAGCAGGCATGACGGATACATGGCGCTGGAGTCTAAAATACGTGAGCGGTTACAGATTAAAAATCTCGAGTGGGGGAAGCCGTACTTTTTATTTGGCGATAAAGGGTATTGTCTTTCGGAAGAAATCCAAGTTCCTTATAAAGGTCCGCGAATTACACCGGCTCAAGAACAATTCAATCTGATAATGTCCAGATTACGGCTAGCAGTGGATTGGGATTTCAGAAAATCTGCTCGTTGTTTGCTTTTGGGAATTATCGGGAGAACAATAAGCTCTTTTGGCAACAAACGGGTAAAACGTATTTGGTTTCTGCCATACTAGCAAATTGTTTGACATGTCTGTATGGGTTTGAATTAATTTACCCAAATTTTTTGTATTTCCACCTGCACTTGAGGTATACCTACGGACAAAGGAGCATCGAAAGCAGCCTGGATAACGGGCTAAGCCGGACATCCGGCTGTTGCTATATTTTTTATTGTCAGTTTATTATCAAGAATTAAACAATGTCCTTTTTGGAAATAAAAATCAAAACTTCTATTCTGTATTCTGCGCAGACTTTTTAGTTTTTTTAGGCTTCTTAGTCAAATCATCCGTAAACCCAATTAACGTTTTAGTCTCATCTGACCGTTTTTCTTGTTCTTTTCCGCGCTGCTCTATTTCAATTTTGAATCGCTCTAATTCTTGCTTCCGGACAGCCTCTCTTTCGGCTCGATCTTTTTCTTCCTTTTCTGCTTGCTGCTGTTGGATCAGCTTCCTTTCAGCCCGGTCTTCTTTATCCTTTTAGATTCTTTCTGCGCGATCTGCCTCGACCCTCTCCTTTTCCGCTGCCCGATCTAAGGCCCGCTCTTGTTTCTGCATAGCATAACTAATTTAATCCCCGGCTGACATTTTTTCCACAGCGGACTGCAAACCTCCCGCTAGGGCTGCTAACTGCTGCCTGCTCCCACGGAGGTGTGTCGCCTTCCTCCGAGCAGCCTCTGCCACATTTCTAATGCCTTTAAATGGTGACTTCTTTGGTGTTCTTACACCAGCCGGCTTTCCGGCTTTTTTTGTTGTTTCACAGTTTGTTCTGATTAAACTTGAGTTAGCACCTGAAGTAGCTTCACTGACAGCCCGCATTTGAAGACTGTCTTCTAAGCCGGATTGCCTGGCGATCTTTTCAAACGTCGTAGAAGACTCCAACTGACCATCCTTGTTGATTTTAATAAGGTCGTCTGCTGCAAAAATAAAGAAGGACAG
This sequence comes from Paramacrobiotus metropolitanus, assembly GCF_019649055.1. Lineage (NCBI taxonomy): Eukaryota > Metazoa > Tardigrada > Eutardigrada > Parachela > Macrobiotidae > Paramacrobiotus > Paramacrobiotus metropolitanus. The sequence continues at coordinate 27,355 of NW_026570542.1, read as the reverse complement.
TTGCTAATTTGCTCATACCACGACAAAATTAAAATATTTGACATCAGATGAAAATGAAGTCAAAATTTTTCAACGTACTGTCGAAGTGCATTTCATCGCAGCGTTCTTCCAGGTCACCATTCTCAAAGTCACCATCGTAGCCACTGGTTTCAGCAGTCAACAAATCGCCAAATTTCTCCAACGAGATCCCGCTCGTCATCGCTAGTCTAGTGGCTCTTCTAGTGGCTAAAAGCTCGTGGCTGCATCTTTTTTGGCCATTTCTGGTTTGCGAACAGCAAGAGGCGCTGAATCCTTATAATTGGTAATTTGCTCCATCACCTAGTAAAATAAAATGTAAACTTTTATAGTATTTCAGAAAGATAAAAGGTGATACGCCTGGATAACCGGCTGCTTATAGATCACTTTTTAATAGCTAAATTTTTTGTTTTGTAAAGCTTAAAAAGCCAAACATACCGTATATGCCATAAAAACTAAAAGACACTAAAGAATAATAGAAAAGATCGACAACCCTGGATATCCGGCTGGCGAATTTTGATATTCACACTACTGATTTTACGGTGTTAAAGTTATGAATGAAAAGTCAGCTGGGAGCTTTTGCGCTTACCTGCATGTATTCGTCAAGCACTTCGAGATCTCGTTCCGTCCCGGTTGGGCGATCCTCGTTATCAATGGATTTAAACACCTTCAGATGTCTCTGCACCACTGCTTTAAGAGCAACCGTATCTGCCTCCTTAACAGGAATGTTGTCGTCCCCGTTGGCTGATTTCACGGCCGCGATCCATGCTTCTCTGCGCTTTACCGACTTGTCAGGATGATCAAAAGGGTTTTTTTCGAGGAGGCTTTTAGCCTTATTAGCGTCTTCTCATCGGCGGGCATCCGCTTCCGTTTTCTTTTACCTTGCGTTCCCGTGAATTCTTCCTCGTCAACCAATTCTTCCGGCTCAGCCGGATCTCCAGGCGTAGCCGGGTTTCCAGGCTCAAGATTTGTAATCACATCATCCAGACCAATTAAGATATCTCGCGGAAGCCCATTGGTACAAGAGGGCAAGATATTTAGCATTGCATTCGGCTGAGGTACCAGCTCAGACTCCGTGACCGCGCTGACTGTCTGGTAGGACTTCATAAAGGCTTTTTGATAACTGGCCGCTGATACTCCTGCTGCAGCGTTATCGCTTACTGGTGCAGTTTCTTTGCGTTTTATCGCAAACACTTGTCCTGGTTTATTTGGGTCGGTGAAATAGAAAAACGAATCCGTCGAGACCATATCGTGAGCGGACATTTTCACTTTAAAACGTTAAACTTTTTGAAAACCTTGCTTTTGTAAGTCCAGAGTTCTAATTTTAAAAACTACAAGGAAATTCGAACATTTTTGCATCCCAGTAAATTTCGGAAAATTTGCCCATGGGTTAGAAAAACGGGCAAGTGTTCGCTGCATCGTAGATGCACGCCATATTTGCTAGGTCCAAAAATAAGCAAGAGGCGGGATTGCCACACATTCACTGATTCACGTAAGGCCCTTACGAGTATGCATTTTTGCCACCGGCCTCACACATGCATAGATCGAATTTGCGCGGCAGCAAATCGCGTTATTGTGGGTTCGGCCATGGCGTACCTTATATAGATGGGTTCTTAGTTGTGTAGCATACAAGTAGCAACGCAATGCCCGGATTATATCGGCGCAAATAAACCAAGCGACTCAAGCAGCTGAACAGGAGCGCCGGTATATATACGTAGTGTAAATTATATCCAACTAGCAGACCCCGCGCAAATTGCGCGGAGTAAATAATGCAATGGACAAATCAGAACTCAGCTCAAAAATGAAATCATAACTGCAGGTATGTAAATATATCGTATCATCGTATGTGAACTCGTAACTGCAGGTTTTATGAACGAAGCGTAGGATTCTATAATACACAAAATACACAATAATGTCCCTGCACACTGCACAGTTGATGTCCTTTGATGATAATAACTACTGGAAATTTTGCCTGACCACTTAGTTGACTGCAGAATGGCTGAAAACCTAAAATGCGAAATTTTTAAAGTATTTTTCTCCCAAAAACGGGTGCATTTTTTTGTTTCCGATCTATTTATTTCCAAATCAGTCGCCGTCAGTTGAATTTCGTGCAGCTGCTACATAGAGACCCTGTAACTTTTTAAAACTTGCTCTCCCCTCTTTTTCTTACCATTCTGAGCTTTTTCAACGTGTCCGATAACAGTTTACGGAACTGCTTTATACAATTTTACATCCCAGTTTGACCGCTAATGCACCACTGCTGCTGCCCTTTAGCAATCGGTACACTAATAAGTGAAAATTAAACAGTAGTAGTCAACTTTTTTACCATTAATTGACCACAGAACTAAGTCAAACCACTTTAATTAAATAAGGACAGAAGCATTTCGTTGTATTTCCTTCTCCGCTGTTAACTCCTTCTATCTGTTAACTCCTTCAATCGAGGACTGCACCCAAAATTTCTTGCATGTTTGCTGCTTCGCGAGCTTCGCGAGCTTCGCGAAGCAGCTGGGCGTTGCCTGCGGCTCCGCCTTCTGTGACAAACTAACGGAGGTATTTCAAGTTTCCCAAAAGTTCTCTTGTTCTCAGAAGTCGCTGGTCAGTAATGAAGCATGCAGCTACCTTGCTTAAGGGATTTGGCCCGGTACTCTGTACATAGCACCATATTCGTGTATGTTCTGTTCGAAAACTTCCACTTTCGCGCACTGATCGCACTCCCAAACCCTTTTTTCTTTGTTTTAAGAAATACTGCAGCAAGAGGATTTGTATACATTGGCGTGAAAACCGTTTGGGCGCGCAACATCGGGTTCGGGAGTTATGGCTGTATTAAAATTCCAAAAAGTTTAAATGCATTCAGGTGTACCAAAAGTCTCGTTATCAACCGATCTTCTTCAAAATTTGCATGCAAACGCATGTGAGGAGAGAAGCGGGTCATATACAGCGACAAAGTCTTTAAAAGATTCAACACTTTGCGCCGTGGTGCAGTGGGAAATCTAACGACAGCCGGGGTTTATTCCACCGATGGTGGAATAAACCCCGGCTACATCGTCGTTAGATTTCGGCCGTTTCTCGTTTCCCTCGGATGCCACCCTGCTGAGACGCACATATGCACGAATATGGTTTTACACCGAGCCACGGTTCTGACATTGTCTTCGCATCTTAAAATGAATTAAAAATTTTAAAGAAATCTTCGGCTATGCGCATTTACGCGCAAAATTTGAAAAGGATCGGTCCATAATGACACTTGTGGTAGACCTGAATGCATTAAAACTTGTTGGAATTTTTTTACCTTATAACTCCGCAACCGGATGTTGCGCGCGAAAACGATTTCACGCCGATGTACACAAATCATTCGGCTACACAGTGTCAAAAGGTAACCCATAAAAGTGTTCGGAAGTGCACGAAAGCAAATACTCCGTCAATGTACACGAATTTAAGGTTAGTACTATGTACCGGGTTAAATCCCAAATCCCAATTGCAGTTCTCGCCTAATGACTGCCAATATTAATGACTGCCAAGCAGTCGCTTAAATGTGCAGCTGTCAGCTTGCTGTCCTTTAAATCAGCCCCAAACACGCAATTCCGCCTTTCTGGAACATAATTTTTCACAGAAAAAAAATTTAAAGTACTCGCAAGTCTGTAAATTTTTTACTTCAACAGCAAATCAGTACCAATGGCAACCACCCGTGGAAGCGTGGCAACTTTAAGCGCGTCAAACCACTGCGAATGACAGCTCCTTGGGAAACCGTTTCGAGCAGTTTTCATGCTTGAAGACCTTCCTATGGCTTCTTGCTCAAATCATTTTTTCTTGATGCCAAATACGGATTAAACAATTTATAAATTCGTTCAAGACCACGGAATAACACGTGGTCGGGATTGCAGAATAACAAAGTTTTCCCGGCTGTAACTTGTAAATTGGTCAATTCGTTGTGGCTGTCTAGACAGTGGTGGGGTGGTCGGTTTTGCAGTGGTGGATTCTTAGCTGTTCCCATAGGCTTTCTATGTTAACGTTTTTCGAAGCTTTCTTTCAAACGTTTGTTTTTTTCTCAAATTTGACTTTTGCTGGCAAATTTGTATGTTAAGGGCTGTCGAACGACTTATACACATTGGAGTTTGGTTGAGTGCCGCTTTAATGCATCGATGACACACACGGAATTTTGTTAAGGCTTATCCTTTTATTTATATAGATTGTGCGGTGTGCGTGTACGGTCACTACGGTGTGTGTGCGGTGTACGTTAACACTTAAACCCTGTTGCCGAGTTTCGTTGAAGAATCTGACTCTGGCGCTCATTTTTTTGTACCGAACAAAGCCAGCACTTCATGAAATATGGACTCTTTTAAATAGGAATAGGAATTGGAAATCATAAAATCATAGTGACGCGCTACGTAGAAACAGATTCGTTTCAGTCCGTATATGCGTTTCCGGTATTCGAGTAAACTACTACGATGCCATTTTCGGTAAGTAGTACATTAAGTATCTTAATTTGTTGTTCCACCTCTTTTCCTTACTTATTATTGACATATGGCAGTTTTTTACGTTATAGCTTCTAATAACCCTGAACACACTACCCTTTGTACTTTTAATATGCGTATTACAGCCTTAATAAAAAATCTGGTGGTTCACGGACTAATCTGAAAGGTCCTACAACCAACAGGTTTTGAACAGATTTTCTTGCAAATTTAGGCAGGGAGCGTGATAATACTTGTACACTATACCGGCAAGCGTCAAGTTTACTCGTGTAAGGGTGCGAGATGGTCAACGAGTGTGCGATGGTCAACGAGTGTCTGAATGGCTACCGTTAACATCTGGTGTACCACAAGGGACTGTGCTGGGACCGATTCTTTTCACCATATACAATAATGACGTGCTGATGTTGGGAGCAGGCGATTGCGATGTCGACTGCTTTGCAGATGATACGATCGCTCATGCGCCTGGACGAACGAAAAGCATTGCGGCCGCGAAACTGAACAGTGGACTAGTGCGCGTCGGCCGAGCACTGGAAGAAAATTTATTGCAAATAAACCCAAAGAAATGCCAAACGATGTATTTATGTTCTGACCGAAATACAGAACCGAATCCGGAAGTCGTCATTAATGGGTCGGTAATTAACATTGCGTAATGTGTACGGTATCTTGGTGTTGAAATCGATAATCACCTGAAGTGGAATGAGCAGTTTAGAAAGGTACAACGGAAAGGGAATTTTGGCATTGCCATGATTAAACGGGCACAACAAGGCCTCAGCATGTCACAGCGCAAAGGTCTTTATCACGCCTGCTTCGGCTGCCATATCGCACACCAGTCGCCGGTATGGTCTGCAGCGTCTTCGACTGAGCGCGACAAGCTAGTCGGACTACAACGTAAAGCTCTGAAAACCATCACTGATTACAAGATGCCGGTTACTCCGGAACTGTATAGAAGTTGTGTATCCCTCACATATTCGACCGATGGCGTCAGAGCGATGCGGCGTGGTTGTTCAAGTTCTGGAATAAAGAACAGTTCCGCTTCCGGCCTACCTCCTGGACATGATCCAAGTAAAGATAATACCACGCTACAACTTGCGGAAGCCGGCGGATCGATGTTACGCGGGCAAAGAAAGTTATCGGATGGTGGACTATGGAAATGCGCCTAAAGCGTCTTCTTGATAAAATTCTTGCTGTTAATCCTAAAATTCTCGAAGCCAGTTCTGTACCTTCTTTCAAATTTCTACTCAGATCTGTTAATCTCTCCTAAATGTTTTTTTAGCAGAAAATTGTTTTGTTCGACCAGACGTGAAGTCCCTTCGGGGTTGTCTGCTTTTGTGCCGTAATAATAATAATAATAATAATACTCCAAAGACTACACTACTTAGTATCGGCGTCATTGTTTGCTGTATGCATAATTTTGAGTTATAGTAGCTGGAGTGGCAACGATTTTAGTCACAGGGCTGCATAACACTAGTAATACGCGGTATTTTCATTTACCATGAGTGCGTTATGCACGGTCCCAACTCATGCTAGTTGAAGCATATTCTTCATTTCGTTGTATTATTTTTAAGAAAAACTGGATTGTATATATTGCGAAATAAAGCCTCTAACATTAACTGGGATGATGTAAGAGTAATTAAGAACCAGCTATTATAATTACGAGTAGTTTTGCACTACTCACAAGTCACAAGCATTCATGCTGGTATGTACCTGGCGCACAGTATTGATTCTAAATGCCTTTACATATTAACGTGGAAAAATAGCAGAAACACATAAATACGTCAGATGTACGAAGAATATAACATGCGCACCATAAACGTTAAAACAAAAACGTTCAAGCGTTCTGAGATAAGGAGCGAGTGTCGGATGTTTTGATTCTACGAACTTTCGTAGTCTGAGAGCATTGTTATCGAATACCAATCTGCTTTACAAGCTCACCGTGGCAGGTTACACTGCGTTCTTCCAAGCCATGTAACAGCTTTGGTGATGTATACTAGGTCTTTATTTGGCATCCGCCAGCATGCATAATAATAGCCTGCGCAGGTTTACACTTAACCAAAAACAACCATACAACACATGCGCAATCAACCACAAACAGTTCATTTAGCTTTTGAGACTTTCGGTGTCACTTTCTGAAGTTTGTACGCGAACTGGGCTTGCGGTGATTGAAAATTGTGATTAAAACCATATACAGACTTGCTTATTTGTAACTTGCGCTGCCTTTGATCTTCGGAATCCGAATGTGACTACCATGGCTAAATCAGCCATAGCTAAACCCGAGGAACTTGAACTGACTGGATTTCAGGTTGAGTCGTTCCTCAGCCTCTTTCCAGATGGCACTCCAGCAAACCAGTGGTAATTCGCCAAGTTAATCCCATTGCTGCGAAAGCTTGTGCCAGCTATTCGAAGAGATTTGGTCGACGTATGCCAGCACTCCGCTGGCGCGGACCTTATCGAAACCGAGGTTCCTCCTATGATTACAAAGATCGTAAGTGAGCATGTCCCTGCTATCCTTGCCGAAATTGTAGACGAAAATCATCGCCTGAAATCCCAGCTCACCGTCATGGAAGCCCAAATCAAAGAGCTGCAGGAAAACCAGAAAAAGTCCGATGAGTTTGCCTGTTTGCTGAGCGCCCTGAGTAACAAAGTCAACCTGCAAACGGATACCCAAGGCCCAAGCAACATCCGCCTGGCAAATCGTCTTCGCGATGGGACGTTTGGTGCCATTTGGGAAACGGTGACAAAGTACCGCCCCGACACCATACTGAGACGCGTCCGCCGCCAACACCAGCGGCTTGTCGGGATCGAAAAGCACAAGGAATGTGGCGCGAGCGATTTCCTCCTAAAGTCCATTGAAGTTTGTTTCGGACGCCTTCGACCATTCCCTCGTAGCTCCTGCTTTCAAGAGATTGTGGAATTCATTGCATTTTGCAGACAGGTCTGGCAGAAATTTACCGTAGTGGTTCACAAGTCCAAGAAACGCTCGGAGCTCACTCACGTTCGTCGGCCTGTTCATGTCCAACAAGGTCTTGACGCGATCGCGTGGAATGTGGCGACCTTGTTTGTCAACGACAGATCCGGGGTATTCTACGGAATCCTGCATGAAGCTACACTTTGCTTGTTTCAGAGTTAGCCAGTGTTCTTCAACCGTTGTAACACTTTCTCGAGGTTACGGAGGTGTTCCTCTTTGCTTTGGCCTGTGGTGAGGATATCATCCAAGTACACGGCCACGCCCTTGCATCCCTGCAGGATCTTCTCCATGATCTGTTGGAAGATGCTCGGGCCGCAGGATACACCGAAAAGTAACCGGTTATAACGGAAGAGGCTTTTGTGCGTATTGATAACGACCAGCTGTTTGCTGTCCTCTTCCAGCTCCACTTGGGCGTATGCTTCCGCTTATTCCACTGTGCTGCACTTTTGCCCTCCATTCAATTTGGCAAAGAGTTCATCTGGAGTAGGAAGCGAGTACTGCCGCATGTCCAAGGAGTCATTCAGACCGCTGCTCAGGTCTGCGCAGGTCCGGATATCACCGGCACGCTTCTGCACCGACACCGTGGGAGCCGCCCAGTCTGCGTGGTCGACCGGGGCCGGAATGCCTCGCTGCACCAACCGGTCGAGATCCTTCTTTACGGCGTCACGAAACGCAAACGGCACCGTCCTTGCTTTGCAGAACACCGGACGGGCGTCAAGCTTCAAATACAACCGAGCCTTGTAATGTTTACAGTGTCCTAACTCGTCTCGGAACACTGCCTTGTGGCGCTCCAGGATTTCCTTAAGCTTCGGATTGCTACTAACTCCACACACGGAAGTGTCTTGCAGGTCGCGCAGACTGAGGTGAATGAGATCTAGAGCGGCAATCCAGTCACGTCCGAGGACATTCCCGCCGCGGCCGACTACCACCAACGGTAGCGCCATTTGTGTAAGGCCGTGCACCACCTCCAGTGTTGCCGTTTCAGTGACACTCAGCGGATGGCCCGTAAAACTTCGCAGTGGATGGGAGTATGCGCTCAGCCTGGGCGCTCCGATACTCCTCCACGTGTCCGCCGTGATGATCGTCACCACAGATCCGGTATCCAGCACAGGTGATACGGCTGTCCCGTTCAGCTTCAGTGGCATGTGGATCGATCCACCAACCATCGCGTGCACTGACAGGACTTCGAACTTCTGCTCAACTGCCGACGTGCTTCGTCCTTCCTGCCCTCGCGACTGGGGCTGCTTCGGGCTGCGGTATACTTTCGCGATGTGACCTCGTTTGTTGCAGTTTCCGCACACGAGATCCTTCGCCCAATATTCTCCTCGCGCATGCGTAGCCGAACCCCATCCGGAGCATTCTGGTGATCCAGCTGCCGCGCTGTGACCAGGCACGTCTCCACGTCCTCTCATTCATTCGCGAGTTCGTTCAGAAAGGTCGACGACATATTCTTTTCCAACACGACTGCCGGAAAAGAACAGTGAATCACTTTCCTGCGGAGGTTGCTCGAGAAGTCCAAAAGAGTTTCTCCTGGCTCTTGGGAGATGCGAAAGTAATTCGCCCACTCCGTTGTGGCATTGGCCGTCTTCGCATACACGGCTTCTAGTTTATCGACGATCTGGGAAGTCGTATACTCGTCCGGATCCTTGGGTGAGCACATGGAGTGCACCATCTCCATTGCTTCAACGCCAAGGGAATCCAGGAGCAGAGCTTTCTGCTCATCACTGTCGGTGACCTTCTTGAGCTTCACATCCTTACGATATCGGAATTGCCATGATTGCCACGTCATGGATGATGGCTCGAATCGCAGGAGGCCCGATACGCTCTCTTCCTTGGGAGGCAAACTGGGGGATGGCTGGTTATTATCCCGTTCAAATTAGTCCGAATGCCCTCCCTCTTTTTGACCCTGGCCGGCGAGGGCCAAATCAAAATAATTCAAATGAGCTGTATATATTGCCAATATGCAGAGTATTGTATCGTACTGTAAGCAGGTATTCCCCTCCAATGATGTCTATCGTATCAGCAAAATCATATCCATATTAATTTTTAACTTGCCCCTCTCACAATTTTTACTTTGGAATAACTGGTTTGATAATATACAACTTTTTTAAAAATTTGTCAGCTTATCGAGCTTTGAAAAACACACAGCGTGCGTGTGGTCTAGCCTACAGAAAGAATAAGTTAGCAGCAAAAAGCGCTCCAGCCACGAAACTGTTTGTTCACTAATTATTATAAAGACAATTCCTACTCCGCCGTTTCTTTTCATTTCTTTAGCCAACATCTCCTCCTAGATCATACGCCACTTCTCCCTATGCCATAGCTTAGAAAATGTGTAAATTCATGTAGTTTGGTTCAAAGGTTTTCGTTTTTTGTAAATTTCATTTTTAAAATTACGAAACTTTTTCGAAACAAATTTTGCTTATTGGCTGTATCAGAAAGTATTAAGGCGAATGGGCGGAAACAATTATTATTACGGAAACCATAACTATGGCAACACACCGTAATACCAACACATTAGGAAAAGTGCGAAAGGTGGAATTCCACATTTACTGAAACAAACTGCAAATTCGACGTGTTAACGTTTTGTTTTTTTATTTTGTAAACGTTGTTTATTTGTTTTTTTTAATTTTGTTTTATTATTTTGCATACATTTTATTTTAATTTCGCTTAATGAATTTAATTATAGTTTCTTATTATTTCTTTCCGGTTCTTTAGATCACCTCCCCAAGACCACTCGCCATTTCTCCATACGCCATAACTTAAAAAACGTGTAAATTCATGTAGTTTGGTTGAAAGGTTTTCGTTTTTCGTACATTTCATTTATAAATGTAATATACGAAACTTTTTCGAAACGGATTTCGCCTATTGGCTGTGTCAGTAAGTATAAATAGCGTATAAGCGGAACAAATACTATTATTGCGAAATGCACGTAGCTACATCGTAACAGTGGATGGGCGGAACCAATTACTATGGGGCAAGAAGTTTTGCTGGTTAGGCAGAAGGTTAGGCATTTTCGCCAGTTCGACATAGAGAAAACAATTTTTGCCGATCTGACCAAGACAGGGGAGTTCGCTGGATAGACAGCGGGGGTAGGACTTTCGCCAGTTAGACAAAGGATGAGGGATTTTCGCCGGTTAAACAGAGAGGAAGAAAATTTCGCCGCTTAGACAGAAGATTAGGAATTTTTGCCGGTAGGATAGAGAGAAAAAATTTTGCCCATCAGACAAGAGGGGAAGAATTTTTGCCGACGAGACAAAGGAATAGGGATTTTCGCCTGTTAGCCAGTGGAAAAGGGAATTTCGCCGCTTAGACAGAAGGTTAGGGATTTTCGCCGGTAAGATTGAGAAAAAAAATGTTTGCCGATCAGACAAAGAGGGAAGAATTTTGCCGGTTAGACAGAAGGTTAAGGATTTTCGCCGGTTAAACAAAGTGGAAGGAATTTTTGCCGATCAGACGAAAGGAGAAGAATTTTCGCCGGTTAAACAAAAGGTTAGGGATTTTCGCCGGTTGAACAGAGCGGAATGAATTTTCGCCAATCAGACGAAAGGAGAAGAATTTTCGCCGGCCACACAGAGGAACAGGGACTTTTGCCGGTCAGACCGTGACGCCGCTTAAACAGAAGGTTATGGATTTTCGCCGGTAGGATAGAGAGAAAAAATTTTGCCGATCAGATAAAGTTGGAAGAATTTTCGCCGGCCAGGCAAAGGGAGATTTTTTTTCCGGCTAAACAGTGAAGAAGGTAATTTCGCCGGTTAGAAAAAGGGTTAAAAATATATAGTACAGATAGTAGGAGTTCATTGTATTACAATAAAAAGTTTCAAAATTCAGTACTTCTATTATAATCATATTACTAAAACCACAAACAGAATTCAATCCCTCTCAAGTCTCAATTCATCTTTCATTCGGCGGATCGTTGTTCTGGCAACTAAGACTTCAGTGCTATTTTACTCATTGTTTATAAGCAATCCAGATTGTAGTTTTGCTGAGTCGTTTAAAGCAAAATCCCATTCTGAGTTTCTAAAATTCGACGTTTGCAAACCGAGGCCGGAGGCCGAGGGTTGCCTTGTATATACAAAGCTACTTCGCCGTTTTTTTATCCAACATCTCCTCCTACATCGTTCGACGGTAATTTTCGCACGATAGCTTAATAAACGCCTAAAATCATGTAGTTTGTCTCAACGCCTTTCGTTTTTCGATCTTTTCGTTGTCCTAATTACGAAAGAGGAACAAAACGAATTTCGCTGATTGGCTGATCATTACAAATTAACATAGGATTTGCGGAGATGCGGAAGTTATCAAACCAAAACCGCTGACTAATAACACACAAGTAGTACAATACTTTATGTGCCATATGTACTGTACCAGTATGCGCATAATACCGCGCGGCTGAATCGTAAAATATTTTGGAAATGTAAAAAGTGCGGAAAGGTGTAATTTAACAGGGAACGTCTGATACAACTGCGAAGCAAAATTTTGTACAATACTTTAAATAATCATGTAGTTTGTCTCAAAGGTTCGTTTTTCAGTTTTTTTCTTCTCCGCGTTACGATACGGGTTCGAAACGAATTTTTGATGTCATTGGCGGAAAGAATAAAAGTATAACTGTACCTTAACGGGCAAGGTACATACAAAAATTAACATAAGTATGTATTATTCAAAAGAAGGAAATTTGATGAGCACAATAAACGTTCCTGAAATCCACAAATTCCCGACTGGAAGATATAATTTCCGATAGTGTTCTTGCCGGTGAGACAGAGGGTAAGGGATTTTCGCTATCAGATAGAAGTACAGGGATTTTTTTCGGTCAGATAGAAGTACAAGGATTTTCGCCGGTGCGATAGAACTACAGGGATTTTCGCAGGCCAGATAGAAGTACAGGAATTTTCGCCGGTGAGATAGAAGTACAGGGATTTTCGCCGGTCTGATGGAAGTACAGGAATTTTCGCCGGTCAGATAGAAGTGCAGAAATGTTTTGCTAATAGATAGACATTTTTTTGCTAATTTGTTATTTGGCTCAACCTTCGGTTTGTAGACGACGGTTTTAGCGATGGCACTTCCATAAACTGAAGTATATGTATACACGTTCCGCTATAATTAACGGAACGTGTATAAATTATAACGGAACGTGTGTAATCCAAAACAAACCGCTTTTCCGATCAGTTAAATTCCGTTTCCTAAATCTTCATAAAACTACCACATTTCTCTCATTAGTTCTAAAAATTCTCGACCGAGGCCCAAGGCCGAGGTTGTTCGTTAATTTGCTTTTGAACACGCCCATTTGACAACTGCCGATGAAAATCATTTTTAATACAGTAACATCAAATACCTACTCAATATTGTAGCATAAAACGACTTTTTTGTAAGGGATAACTTCTAACCGTGCCCTGGTAAAATACCTAAGACAATACAACAGGATACAGTAATGATACGCAACGGTTGCAGTAAGAATACTCGGCGCCGATCGCCTTCTAAATGGTTAATCTTTTATAGTTAAGGTGGGCGTAAGCCACCTGGCCACCGTATGGCGCTCATTTCTTGATTTTGCTGCAGATGAACATTATGCAGCAAAACCAAGAAATGCCAGGAACGGTTCACGGGTGGAAGTATTGATCTTCGCAGTATAGTCTAGTCTTCGCTTCGAACACTTACGGTTCTTTCAACGTATTAACGCTTAACGTACTGAATTAACACAGAAGCAGGTGATATTTGCAGTAGATATTTAGTCGCAGTTGGTATTCTGATATTTATTCTTACTCTGATATTTATTCTATTCTGATATTTATTCTTACTCTAGGAAAGAAATGCCAGGTCTTGGTTTTTTTTTCATCACATACGCCCTTCTGGCGTGCTGGCAGAACTGTGACGACGGCCCGGATTGTGAGCCCTGCCGGATTGCACGGAACAATCTGGCTAAAAATATGACCATTCGATATAATTTGAAAAGGTCTCTCCATGAGCCGGCCGATCGTAACGTGCAGGAATCGAGCGGCTCAACAGTGCCACCACCGCACCAACCCGAGAGTTATGACGATCGAGTGAATCGTACGAGTATGGTCTATGTTAAGAAAAAAGAAAATAAGAGGGAGCAGACCCCGGATCAGTCCACGATCACCGCGTTTACAACTTTCTGGGGGGCGGTATTTCCGATCCTAATAGTGATCGCGATCGGTAAGTAAAATATAGTAAAAGTAAGTGGAAATTTAACATGCAATTAGCGACATACATAATGTGCGCTTTCTTAACAAACGAGATAACAAGTCGGAGATTGCAAGAACAAGAAAGCGAGAAAGAGTGCCATAACAAACGGAAAGTACTCTGTATTTAGAATTTCACAAAAATGTTTTTGTAGGTATTATTGGCCGGATTATTTATCGACGCCGCAAGCGGAGAAACGTTTGCCCTGACGAGCTCGATGCGCAGGCTTCTGATAGGAAAAGGGAACTACAGCAACCGAAACCATAAGCTGGCCAGATTCAGAACCTGTATGTATAGATACCATGTTGATAATAAGAGTGGTCATATTGTTATCACTGAGATGGAACGATGCTGCTGTGGTAGACTTCCCGAATTATGTTGCGCATATATGCGTAAATTTAGTTAGCTGCTGTTCTTGATCTGCCTCAACTTTGCAGTCATGGTGTTAGATGTTCTGTACTGGAGTCCATATAATAATTAATTCCTTTAAAATAACGACGTGTTCTCTACTTCTGCTCGTACCTGCAGATCTCATGGTCAAGGATGCTGAGATGTAGGTCAGTGTTATTTACCATTAAACGTGCAATTAGTGGTGCATCGGCTGCGTTGGATGTTTTTCTCCAAGTACGCTTATAAGGCACACACTTGCAATGGATTCCTGCCTGCTAACAGCAGCACTGCTGCTAACAGCTCGATCCACTCTCCATTCTGGTGGCGCTCGCGACCCACGCACGGATTACATTACTTTATTTACCATAAATTTCATAGTGTTGCGCAGCGATGACACAGCAGCTCTTTCTAGGTAGAAAATCCGATTCCGTCAATTTTTATGGAGCAAATGGAGCAAAAGAACAAAACAATCATCAGAATTTCATGAGCGGCAACTTAAGCTGATTAGATTATTAATAAAAAGCTTAAGACCCAGTGAGTCAGGAAGGTTGCGTGCTAGACGCCTAGCGGATAATTTTTCGTCCTACACAAAATCAGCAGGCACATCACTACATCCTTAATTCAAGAATTTACTGGCTGGAATCTCTGGCAGCCTTGCATTAGAAATATTTGCTGCAGTTCACAACACTACATGTACAGTACTTCTCCTTCTGCTCTCGACCTCAGTAACCTCATACCGGAATAGTGAAGTTGTTGATTGTCAGGACTACATACATATATACGCGCCCTTGGCGTCGCAGCACTGCGGAGCGGCGCGACAGGTATACTGAACTGCCAATCGATACGAATATGTAGGATGATTCAGCAGTGCGATGCACCTACATAAAGTGAGTGAAAATTTTACTTTCGAAAATGGCCTTACGAAATGTAAATTCATTTTCAACACAAAAAGTTAGTAATTTCAAGACTGAAAACCGTGCGTAATACTTGTGCTAATGCATGCGGATGGCAGCGTGTCTCTTTCATGCGACGCTAGCGGAGAACATGGGCTATTTCTCTGCTTTTTAATCCGTGTCTAATGTCAAAGTAAACAGTTAAATGCATAGAAACAGCGCGGACTTACCGTGCGTATATAAATTTGCTGGATTCTTACAGTTATTGGCCTGTGTCGGTGCAACCGCAAACTAAAATCAAAACGAATATCACCTATCGTCATTCCACCAAAAGTCACACCCAATACAGCCAAGCATCAGTGCCGTCCGTGAAGAACTGGAACTGATCGGCACTGATAGGTTTGCACCGGATCTAGAAGGAGCCCAAAACAACATCACCTGACACGGCTGTTACACCCGTCGCGTCGATGAATACTTTAAACACCGTGTTATTTTGAAAAGATGAGACGATGGAAGAACAAAAATTCGTGCCGGTCCTACCTGTGACACCGACGACGGATGTCGTGGATTAGTAGCATCTGCGCCAGGTTGTTCGCGATACCTTCGACTTTGACCAGCACAATTCACAACTGTCCTCATCTCAGCGGAAGTCACAACAATAAACCAGGTACTCTTGTCGCTCGAAAAGAATTGAAATTGATCGGCAGTGAACTGTTTGCAGCGGAAGTGGTGGAGCTTAGCGTTTGCGATGCCACGACAACAAGCTAACCCGACCGTTACATCCCGTTGCGTCAACGAGCGCTTAAGCACTTTTTTATTTTAAAAACAGGACGATCGAGGAACGAACAGAATTCGTGCCAGTCCTTCCTAGACACCGACGATGGATGTCGTGGAGGAGGAGCATCTGCGTCAGGCAGTTCGCGATACATTCGACATTGAATCAGCTGACCAGGACAAGTTCACACAGGCCCTCATCTCGGAAGTCGCAACGATAAAACCATGCAATAATGCCGCTCGGGAAAAACTGTAATTAATGATCGGCAGTGAACTGTTTTGTATTGGGAGTGGTGTAGCCGATTAGCGTGCGCGATGTCATTTACAACTCCAGCTGATACAACTGTTATATACCGTTACGTCGACAAGTGCTTAAACACCGTTTCATTTTAAAAGATGGAACGATCGAAGAAGAGAAATTATTGCCAGTCCTAGCTTGTTACTGACGACGGATATCGTGGAGTAAGAGCATCTGCTGCAGGGTTTTTGTGATAGTGATACCTTCGACATGGAATCAGTTGACCAGCATACGTTTACAACCTTTGAAACAGTGCACCGGATCACTAGTTTGGTGATTCGTCATTTCACTGGCTCTTTTCACTGGAAAGTGGTATGGGCTCGGCTGTTAGTTGTGGTAGTTCGATTACTTGCTTACCTAAAGGGTTCTGTTCAATGGACAGTAGTGGTAGTTCGGACTCGTTTCCCCTAACGGACTCTCTACGCCGGACGGTAGTGGTAGCTCGGTCACCCGCTCACCAACGGACTCTGCATGTGCACTGGACAGCAGTGGTAGCTTATCACTCGTTTCACTTAACGGGCTCCGTGTACCAGATCGTAATGGTAGTTCAGTCGCATTCCAACCTAACGGCCCTTTGCACTGGACAAAATATAGCGGTAGCTCGGTCACCCGCTCACCTAACGGACTTTGTGCCGGATAGTAGTGTTGATCGGTCACTCGCTTCACCTAGAGCCAGTTGCTTGGTCGGTACTCCTGCTCGGTGACAGGAGAATCAGAATGCTCTTTTTTTGCGACGATGCACTATTCAGCAATTAGCAATTAAATGGTGTTTACTTTTTGCCAACCTTTCCATCTCAGAGGAAACTGTTTCTCATGAACAGCAATCGTTTCGCCGATCTTTGCTAGGGTCAATCAGTAATTTACTTATTGCATGCGCGAAAATTTTGGTACGAGTACAAATAGTAGGCTTTTATACGAAGTAGGCTTCAGTATTTGAGTGCGTACTGTAGCGGCTCGATTAAGTGGCACCACAGAGTTTTGCACGGGAAACCATCACTTGCAAGTTGAAAGGCAATATTGTTTAAGCATGGCAAGCAAATCATTACCATAGACACCGCTAGTGCAAAATTACACTTTTTTCCATGTATAGCCATAAAAAGACAAAACTTAGTTAGACACCAGGTTGATGGGTTGCTATCACTGCATCTGTCCGGTCAGTTTGAGCTGGAGCCACTGCAAATTGCTCCATAAGAATTTACGACTTTATTTTCAACAATGAAGAACGGAAAGAGCTTAATTGATTCGTTAAGGCGGGCTGCCTGAGGAATTCAAGTGGTCATATAAGGGGCAAAACTAAGCGTGTTCCACGGTTCACCTGTATTGCTGCCGTCACCCGCCTGGAGTGTGAAGTTACGGCAATACATGTGGTTAAATCTGGCGCGGTACATAAGCGCCATGTTCAGCCACAACGTCAAACTCCAGCCGGGTGACGGCAGCAGTAGCCGTAAGAGGTGGAACACGTTTAGTTTTGCCCCCTATATGTAAAATAAGCAAGACACTTTCACATCCGGGGTTTCTGCAGACCCAGGGTTTAAAGTACTGTAGCCGCCCGCACAAGTTGCTCCATTGGCAGATCCGGCCGCTGCCTTCTCCCTGCACACACTGCGCTGAACAGCGAGCAATGTGAGGCCAAATATCCGTATACCTCACTCTGTGGGGCAACTTGTGCGGGCGGCTACAGTATCATAAAACCTCGTAAACATACTGGAATATTGCAAACTTTATAGTATGACTGGCTAAGAATTTTCTGAAGAATCCGATAATGACACATTCCATTCTTTTATGCCCAGATTCCAGTCAGACCAAACTAGCTTTACAACTACAATAAAATTCGCGCACTTCGTGTCGCATCCCACTTCCATTGTTCAACCAAAGCCGCAAACCGTAGTTCATCCAAATACCCTTTTTAGAGGAATGTGCGAAACATACTACATCCTACTACGATGTGTTTGAATCTACGTTTGAATCTACGGAAATGGCGACACCGCTGCTGCTGCGGAACCAACGTTCTACACCACCCCCCCAAAACAAGGATACGAAGTCCGGAGGACCTCGTATGGAGTTCATTCTGTCAATAAAACAGAAAAATTACGCAAGGAGCTGGAAGGAGCCAACGAACAGAGCTCTTTAAGCATTTATGCTGGTATTATCGCTCGCGGCGTGCCTCTGCATCTTTCTGACAGGTAAATATTTCGAGTGCGCCCGCATTCTAACCAGCTTAATTATAATTTTTTTTTGACGCGGTATCAGTGACTCCACACGCCATCACAAACTTTTTTTGATTCAACTGCGGTGAATAATGAGTTCAAATGTTTTCTTGTAAAAATTGCCTTTGTGGACAATTATCCGATGATATTAGGATATCCGAGTGGCGAATAAGGATAGGATAAGTATGAAGAAATATAAAAATTTCGGATAAGGGTTCGGTTAAGAACAATTTTAATAAGTGTCGGATAGGATTAGGATAAAGAAACCTTATCCGATTCCGATCTCTAATGCACGCAGCTTTTAGTTTTTTGCTTGTTCAGGGGCGATGATGAAAAGCTATGCACCATTGCTGCCAGCTGATCGTCAAACTCCTATGCCGAAGTATTGAAGCGCTGTCATTTAGGAAGTGTTTTATTTTGGATACCTGCGCATTTGTGCGGCCATCGGGGAATTTACAGTTAAAGTAAAATCATCCTATCCTTGTGAACCATTAATACAAAGTTTTTGTTGCCAAGGAACCCAGTCTCTTTGAAGATGACCGCTCTGGAGATGCTGGAACTGGTGCTCTCCATGGTCCTGGTCCTACAAAGTACAAAGCCATGCCCAGTAAAACAGGCCGGATTAACCCGAGAACTGAGTAAGGATTAAGTAATTAACTGCGTATCGTTTATACCCGGTAGTCAGGTACTGTACTCATAAATCAACTGAGCAAGCTTCGCACCGCAGCCTTTCGATGGACCAGTTCTTAGGAGCACGATTAAAGCCCAGCAAGCATGCATATTTTGGCTTATAACTATTCATACCGTTTTTTACCGTATTCTTCAAAACGTCGTTAGCTAAAGTTATCGAAAAACAGCATTGTCGAAAAACTGAACAGATCTGGTGGTAACACTTAAAATGTGTTTGAATGCTCAGAGATTAGCCGTGTTTGTGTTTAGTAGTTTACATACCGTTTGCGCGTTACCGTAACTATGTAGTTACGCACTTGCTACTTCTCTGAGGATTTTACTGAACCGCTGAATAAGTAATTATTAATCGAATCCCCGAACTAAGAATAATATCATTATGTAACAAACCTTTATTCAGTGTGCTTAATAAGCGACCACGTCTTGCTTCACATGTCGTAAATAAAAATCCTTTCCAGTGTTAGAGCGGCATCCGCTCTCTATAGGATCGTTAGATAAAACATTTCGATAGAATTTGTATGCTTTGCCGATAGCCTAGTGGTGCCTCTCTCGGCCTTAGAGTATGGAGGTTGTGGGTTCGATTCCTCAATCGGCAGATTTTTTCCGAAGTTCTATACGATCCTAGCACATCCTCGCACCAGTTAGCTTAAGACGGAACAGCTCCCAGAACGCTCTGAGCATTACCACGTTGAATCTCGAGACTTAAACATTGAAAACGAAAATGCGTACTGTAGCCGCCCGCACAAGTTGCTCCATTGGCAGATCCGGCCGCTGCCTTCTCACAATGAACAGCGAGCAATGTGAGGCCAAATATCCGTATACCTCACTCATGGGGCAACTTGTGGCGGCTACAGTACAAATTCTTTATTATGTGAAGTACAGAATAACGAGTAATTACCCGACATCGTATGTTGGAAGTTAAAGGAGTCACAGCCCACCGCCCAGTAACTTGAGTCGGCCATGATAAAGTCACATGGACTCTCTCATGCAGGCTGACTCAAGTTTGTTTGTTGAAGTTACCATGAAGCATTCATGATAACAAACTTCAATCTCGAGATACGCCGGAGGCGGTATAATTGATTACTGTGCTATATTTAATCAGTGCTCGAGTTATTCAATGTGATTCGATTTTAAGCTCTTCGGTAACCTTGCGTTTCTTGAAATTATAATTTCTGGTTTGTAAAATTAGCCTTGATGTTTTCATTATAAATTATAATATTATGGTATAATCAAAATGTTGGCCCTTTATGCTGCACGCTGCATCGAAAAAATTTTAGCGCGCTTTATCGGCAGATCAATATAACCAAGCAGAATACAAGCACAAAACGTGAAAATACGGGCGCACTGCACAGGCCACGTCGATCTCGCCTGTATGTATTCCATGTTTCTACGTACTTCGATTGTACCGGAAACAGACCAAAAGTTACAAAAGCCTGATAAGGTTTTCGAGCGCAAAATCTCGTTCGCATTCCCTCCATGCTTTTCGATTAAAAAGTTGAAAAAACGTATGCCGCATGGAGTATTATGTAAACGCTGTATGGAGTGCGCATTATTCTTAACTAAAATTTCTTTGTCGCTAATAGGCAGTACCAAAAACAAAGCGTGATTGATTGGAAACGTTTCCAAGAATTCTTTGTGGAAATTGCGCGATTATTGTCTCGAATTTTTTGTAAAGATAATAACTTTAAAAAAGACTGCATCGTTAAATGATGTTATAGTCCGGAAAAAAACCGTCATACGAGCACGCTACGCTTCGGTCACGCAGTGCTCGCATAAAAGCGAGTGCACTTTTCTAGTGTACTATTTACTCCTTTAAAATGGGCACGCCTCTGCTTAAAACTGAAGACCGCTTTATGTCATATGTATATGCAATCGTTATCTCATATATGCACTTCGTATGATTCAATCAGCGACAAATGATATCAAACAATCTCACCGGAAATAAATCTGGATTGGTCGCGGTTTGTTTTAGGCCACCTATGATGCCTAAGAGCCAAGATACATGCTATAGTTATATTTTGCTGAAGTTATATTTATTTCTGGGTAATGCGATGTTACGTTGACGCTTTTTCTTATTCACGTCCTGTTCGAACAAGAAATTCTAAAGGAATACAAACGTGCTTTCGCGGTTAGATAGAACGTTATATCAATGTTGCCAAATCCGTGTATGACCTGAATTTGGCGTTTTTCGAAATATTAACATTTTCTTGTGTTAAAGATTGAAAAAATGCACTTGCAGATACGCGCAAGTCATTTCTGCATTTCTGCATTATTGCAAGTTAACTGCATTGAATTTTAATGCGTTGTAATTTTTTTCTCGAAAGCAATGGTCATTTGCCCCTTGAGACCTTTTCGCACAAGTTAGGAATTTATTTCTTGATAAAAGTACAAACCTTACTCACCACTCACCAGTGTACGGTCAGTGTACGCGTTCGCAATCTTCGATTCCAAGATTTGAGAAAGCATCCGCCACGAAATATAGGTGGAACTAACTTTGCCTTGTGAGAGCGAGGTGGAAATTCTAATGTCGCAGCGCACTTCGATAAATTCAATCAGAGACAAATAATCTGCCGAAGAGGTTCACCGGGAGCAAATCTAAATCAGTTGCTCTCTGTTCTCAGACGATCAGTGACTGCTGCTTTTGATTCTGTGTAGTGCGATGTCATGTTTCTTTACAAAGTTATGAACGTGTGTAATCAAAAGATAAAATCAATATCAGTCATTTATCATTTTAATCAACGACATCGCCCTTACGCTTTAGAATTGATTTTGACGTAGGTAAAAAATTACTCGTCTTAATAACTAACCAGAACCAACACATATACAGAGTTAGTTGCAGCGGTGCATTGAGCGCGGTTTGCAGCTTAGAAGTTGCAGAGGTTTGCAAAAGGAAATCGGCTTTATAATTTAATGCATGAGCTTTTGGCACAGTAATGTTATGACAGTGCACCGAAATTATTCAGTAGTGAAACTCGTGCACTACAGACAAACAGCATAAATATAGTTGTGGACTTGTGGTTTGCGATTATTCTCGCATGATGTTTTGCCCATTATTCTCAGAAAAGCACATAAATATGCATACGACAAGCAAATAAACGCGCGCGGTTGTTTTAGCGTGCAAGAAAAGTGACCAAACCTTTAACCTTTGGTTTTTTAGTTAACATGCGTCTGGACAATGCAATCCGGAGTGCAAAAAACGGTATCATTCAGTTAAAAGAGTCTTCAATCAACGAACCAGTGGAGACAAGGCCAGAGGATAGCATCATCAGGTCACCAGAGGGAAGAACAGCAAGACTACACTGCAAAGGCGGAGTGCCTGTGCCGGTGGGCCAAGAGGAGAAGCCACAACTCTGGTTGAACGGAAGGCGAATGTTCACCGTGAAATCCGAAACACTTCCGTCTGTGATACAGCGATGCAGTTGTCTCGTTGATTCAGCTGCTGCGCCTTTTTCTAGCAGGTATACCCTCGTCGAAAGCAATCCTGCTACGGGTGAAATGATTGTTGATTTTCTGGCGTTTTCTCATTTTCATGCCGGGAAATACGAGTGTCTACGATATAACGGCAGCTCACTTCTCACCACCCAGACTTTTTTGTCAGTCCGACTGTCACGCCGTCCCAAGTCTTTCGGCCACCGAGCCTAAACGGTCAGGGTGGGTGGCACCGCCCCTTTCCTTGTTACGTAAAATTCCTAGTAATGCCGGGCGATTTTGGAAAACGTTTTCTTTGGAGGGACGAAGATCATGTGATTTATTCTCCTGGGAATAGGGAAATCCAAACCGGCCACTCGACAATGAAAAATTGTGAAGCAAATGTTCACATCCAGACTGATGGAATGTGCCATTGTCACTCTATCCCTGGAAATCCTGCACGTGCAGTCCAGCCACGCCGGGCGCTACCAATGTTTGTTTAAGGTTGATGCCATCTTCCATGAATGGATCGTTCAAGAAGCTTATTTAATTGTTATTGCCTAAAGAATGTTCTACGTAACAGAATGTTGAAGGAAGCCTATGACATTATAATGGTTTGGCCACTGTATATAAGCTTGCGTTTTCGATTGTCAGAGAGAAAGTGTACGATGGTTTTTGAGGTTTCGCGTTGTATTTTGTATGTGTACTGTACTGTGTAATGAGTCTTGCGAGTACTTGTACCGTATGTGCTTTTGTGCATAAATAATATCCACCAACCGATGGCTACAGAGTACAGAATTCGAGATCGTAGAGAAAGATCTCGCATTCTGTAGCCATCGGTTGGAAATGCCTGGAAGTTAATGTTCCAGACCTTTTAATTATATATGGAAAGTTTCGTATCAAAGAAAAAAACTGAAAGAGAACAAATACGCCATCATAGATGCTTTATGACAGCCAAAAAGTTTCCACCTTTTTTGGAGCTAATCCGGTTGAGTTCTTGTTTTAGCTGGCGTGCCAAAATAACTTTACGTAGGATTCCTGGTTTCTGGCAACTGCCACCTTTTATCGCTTGCCAGAACACGTGGTGGCAACTGCCACTGCCGGTGGCAGTTGCCAGTGGCAGGTGCCACTGCCACCTTTTATCCCCTGCCCCAGATGAGTGCCGGTAGGACTACAGGTTGTCTACAGCGTGTGTACAAGCTTGTCCGGTAATTTCTGTCGGTTCAAAACAGCGAAATACACAAATTTGCGTGTAACGCCAAACGTAGTGTAGTGGCAATCGCTATAGCGCAAACTTCGCGCTAAATATGTGCTTTCTGTGCCTTTACGACAGAAATTACCGGACAAGCTTGTACAGATGTCTACTGTGGCTACAAGAAGGCAAAAAAACGATTCACGTTTTGCCTTTATTACGAAACGTGCCACAGGTGCGGTACGTGGTGTCAAATTCGCGAATTCCTAAGTCATATTTCACGGATTCCAACGGTCGCATCATGCCCCTTCCCGGGAGATTACGCAGTCGGTTCGGTTCCCGTCAACAACGTATAACCTAAATGCCGGCAAGGAATCAAGATGTCATTCGAATGCGCTCGCGGCTCGTTTGTGCGTTTTCAGCCGACGACGGCTGACAGCAGCGCACAATGTCCAAAACCGGTTCAAGAAATCAACCTAACAGTAATTAAGAACGCCATATACCACGAATTAATCAATGTGTACAAGCGTTGACATTTCTAGTGGGGTTCGGAGGCCACGAACACTTGAAGGAGAACGAAATCTCGTTTTTTATTGCCGTTGATATGAAAAATTACTCAGCACGATACTGCTTCGTATTTCAGTTTATTCGACATTATGTGAAAATTACTGTAGAAAGTTAACTGTTTCGCAGACGTATCAAGCCGAAAGTGGATCCGTCCGCATCAGCAGCATCCCACAGCGCTATACCAGCCTGATCAATCCGCAGAAGGACCTCTTCAATGTGACCAAGTTTACGGAGTGTACATCTTCCGCTGCCAATTCACTATCGTCCATTTTCCACCTTGTCGTCAGCCTGCTGTTTTCTCCCTACTGCTAGGAGCGGGAAGGATATGATACCCGGAAGAAACTGCTAGGAGCGGGAAGGATATGATACCCGGAAGAAGTACTGAAGACAGCTCAGGCTGCTTACCAAAAAAGTGCAGATCCAACATTCTCAAAAGCCTGGTGTTGTTTTTCGCGTTTTGATGGGAGATTTTTGTTGAGCTGTGATATGGACGCGAATGCAGGTTTTGTGTTCGGTGAAATGTGACGGTTGGGCATGCCGGTTTTTTAACGTTTATTGCTCTTTGTCATGAGAAATGTAATTGCTAGAACTAAGAATCACGTTAAATAAAATAATCGATAGTTGCATTGGTGATTTTGGGTAAGCTCATCTGGATTACGAGCACGTTTGGGAGTGCATTATTTTTGCGAGAACCAAATTCTCGCTTTTAAGGAGATCGGCAGCGATTCAGATTGGCTCATAGCGATGTAGGTTCAGCGAAAGTTGGCTCACCTTGAATTCGCTTCCGCTGTGCGCCACTCGCGTTCGACGTGCTACCGTATATTACCGCACGCAAAGGTTACTGTAGTAAGCACTTCAGAACTACAGCGTGGATCGTATTGGATAGTGAATGTATAGTATGTACGTTTCCTGGATGATACCGTATGCGGGTGCAAAGAGGTATGTTAAAATGATTGTTCTACACTATACGCCCTGGAACATTATGGAAGTGCTGAATGCGGATGATGTCATTTATTCATTTAACACTGTATTTATACAAACGCGAAATTCCTTCGCACGAAACCAGCAACACTCATTCCATGGTACCGTATTAAGGCGCTGTCATTCACAAAGTGCTTCCCTGTGAAAACTACTGTAACTCAGTTGTGTATCTATCGGAAAATCAAAAATTTTCACAGTATTGAAGTACCGTAATACTCTAGTGAGTTTCATCACAGTGTAACCTCTTAGTTGCCAGGGAATACAGTCTCCTTGAAGATGACCTTTATGGATGCGCTGCAGGTAGTGCCCTGCTTGGTCCTGATATTCCGGAGAACTATCACATGCCCCGTACAGCAAGGGTTGAGCCGAGAAGCCAGTAAGCGTAAATAATTAATGTTAAATAAAATAAGTAGAGCGCTTACTTACTGGCGGCTAATACTGTACAACCCTAAAGGGTGAACACTATACTTTGAGAAACTTCATATTCCGGCACCCATTTAACTTTTTTTACTATATTCCGGCAGCCGGCTAGTTGACAATGCAACATGAGCTGTCAATTCAGCGGATTCTATTGGTCGACGCAACATCTGTTCATACAGGTGGTACGCCGACCAATAGAAAAATTCGGAAAGCAGTTGAATCGAGTGTAAATGATAACTTGCAGTCGCCAACGGGGGCGGTTGTTCATGTGGCATTTTCAACTAGCCGGCTGCCGGATATAGTGATAAGTTAAAAGGGTGCCGGAATATGAAGTTTCTCGAAGTACATGTTTAACCGTATGAAATCGTCCGGAATGTGAGCATTGCAAAAGTACAGTACGGATAATCGCGGCTCTGCCCATTGTGATGCGCATTCAATAAGTACGTCTTTATACTTCAACTTCTATGCTTTGGCCTTCAGAGAACAGTACATACACCTTTTAATCAGGTGTTACGTTTGTCAGTTAATGAGCTTCTGGAAAATGCGATTGGCGACGCAAAAGCCGGTATCATTGACTTGAAGGCGTTGTCAGTCAAAAAAACACCGGAAATTAGGCCAGCGGAAAGCATCATAAGGTCACCGGAAGGAGAAACGGCTAGACTACATTGTAAAGGAAGAGCGCCTGTGCCGGCCGGCCAAGAGGAGAAACCCCAGTTCTGGTTTAACGGAAGACGTAAACACAGCGGAGCGAGCGAAAGAATTCCGGTCGAAGTGCATCGGTGCAGTTGCCTCGGTGACTCGAACACAACACGCTTTTCTGCCTAATATGAAATCGCCGAAAGCAATCCTGTTACCGGGGAACTGGTTGTAGATATCCTGGCGTTTTCCCATGCCCAAGCCGGGAAGTACGAATGTATACAGTTTAACGATAGCCCCTTTCGTACCATCCAGACATTTTTCGCCAGTCCGACGGTCACGCCGTCCAAAGTTTTTCAGCCGCCGATGCCTAATGTAACAGTCAAGATGGGTGACACAGCCCGCTTTCAATGTTACGTGAAATTTATTGCCATGCCGGGCGACTTTGGTGATCGTTTTCTCTGGAGAACCGAAGATTATGTGATTTATGCCGATGGGCTTAAGGAACTTCAAACCGGCAGTTCCACACTGTCGAATTTCAAATTCACTGTTTACGTCGGAACGGATGGGTTCTGCCATTGCCACTCAACTTTGGAAATCTCTAGTGTGCAGGCCAACCACGCCGGGCGCTACCAGTGTTGGTTCAAGGTTGACGATGTCTTCCACGAATGGATTGCTCAGGAATCTTATCTAAGCGTGGCTACCTGAAATGGGGTGCCTTGCGGAAAGGTTATGGAAGCCACCTGTGACTGCAATTAACGGCTTGAGTTCACTGTTCACTAATCAATGGGAGAAGATGACAATACTGATTCGTTATGTTTTATTGCGTATTGTCGAGCTACTTGAGCGCAGCCAGGCCGTGTGTTACGCGTTTGTCAGCTGATGAACTCCTGGACATTAGTGGACAATGCGATCCGCAACGCAAAAAGCGGCACCGTTGTTAGCACTGCTTAAGGAATGTCGATAAATGTTTTCTACAGATCGCTACCATTTACGAATTTCATGCGCAAGTGCAAGAAATCTTAAGCGTATTTTTTGTTTCTAAGCTTCTAAAACCTTTTATGGCATAACGTACACAGCTCCCTGTACTCAGCTAGGCGTATGGCTCGAGCGGATGCATTTGCACATGCAGTTCATTAAACTCAACAGCCAAATTGTCTAAGTGCACCATGGTATACTTATTAAAAGGTCACACAGGTTACTCCGAAAAAATATCAAATGCAAACTGTCTGTCGATAAAAACTTTAAAAATCATTTGGAA